>NC_143571.1:75448333-75751363 GCF_054136105.1 Typopeltis vanoorti
GTAGGACAGTTTACAACTACAAGGGACCTGGTATACTCCAGGCAGGTGTAGGGAAAGTGGCTGATCTTTGGTAGAGCAGATAAGGGATGCTAATTTCTTATATGGTTTGTAACAGATAGTCAGGTCATATTTGCTTAGGATATTTTGTTGGACTTTTCAGACGTGACCTGGTTATAAGGAATGGTGATAGATTTAGTGTAATCTCTGTTATGAAGGTTTTTTTTATAATCCCATATTGTTCTGAGGGGAAGGAGGCGATTGCTGGTGAATGTATCTACCTGTATAGATTCTTTTTCTGTAGACAGAGAAAGACAGGGATCCATCAGGCTGCCGTGTAATCAGAGTGTCTAGAAAAGGAAGCCTGTTGTTGTTTTCTTTATCCAAGGTGAACTGGATTCTGGGGTGTTGACTGTTTAAGTGTGTTAAGAAGTTGTGAAGTGTATCTAAGCCATGTGGCCAAATAGCGAAGCCATCATCCACATAGTGTAGCTAGATAGTGTTTTTTTTTTGTGTGGGACTGAGTTTAAGGCTTCAAAAGGCTCCATAAAGAAGTTTGCCAGGGGTGGACAGTGGAGAAGATATGGCTGTCCCCTCTATTTGTTTGTAGAATTTTCCTTGCGAAACGAAATATCCTGAGTTCATGGTGAATTGAAATAGGGCTGAGATATCGGGAGGAAATTTGGCTTGGATGAGATCTAAAGTATGTTTGAGTGGGACATTTGTGAATAAGGAGGGGACATCAAAACTGACCATTATGTCGGTGTGATGGAATGAGAGGTTTTCTATACTGGCTTTAAAGTGGGCTGAGTTTTTTTATGTGTGATGGTGTGTTGCTAGTATAATGTGCGAGCACCTTGGCTAAATGTTTGGCTAATTTGTATGAGGGGGGGGGATCAATGTCATCCACAATGGGACGCAATGGAACATTCTGTTTATGAATTTTTGGTAGTCCATATATTCGGAGTGAGTTGAAAGTCTAGAGTTGAAAGGTTTTAGGCTGGTAATCACTTCCACTGGCCAAGAAGTAACTTTCTTAAGGAGCATTTTGAGTGTTCTGATTTGGGAGCTGGTGGATCATATTCAATGGGGAGGTAGGTAGACCGATCTAACAGCAAAGAAGAAAGCTTACCTACCTGTGTAGTCAGTTTGGTTGAGAACCACAGTGGCATTTCCGTTATCCACTTTGGTGATTATTATTTTGCTGTTGTTCTTCATTTCTTGTAGAGCTTTTAATTATTCTTTAGATAGGTTGGTTTTTGGTGGTTTAGTTTTGGTAAGAACCCTGGGTACATCCAGTTGGATATTGTTTGCAATATAGATGGGAAGGTGGCAGATACCAGGTTCTATCTGAATCATTATTTCTTCAGAAGGTATTTTTTTCAGACTCTAGGACCAACGTCAGTTGCCTTCTTCAGCCTCGTTTGCTCATTGTTAGTGCCTGCGTGCACATATCATAGTCTTATGTTCCCAGAAGATGGCAACGTAACATTGCAGAAATATTGGAAGGTATGGATTAAAGTTTTTAATTAATATTTTAGTATATATTTTCATTTCCTGAAAAATTTAAAGTCACGTATTATAACCAACGTAAAAGTTTATCTACAAGAATTATGTTCCCATATATATTCAAAGCATTCTTTTAGATTTGTCATTTATAAATGGCACAGTTTTTCACAGATGTTGATAATCCCCACATAGGATTTTTTAAAAAAAGATTACATAACTCAGTAGTCCATAAAATTGTTTCAGGCATTTTACTGGTCCTTGGGATTAGAAAGGTTGAACGTTGATCTAGATTAAACACCTGTTTGGTGTTAACCTCCTTCTGCTGCCTTTGCTTTGAAAAGGTCATGAAATTCATGAGATTGTGGAACACATAGCAATTCCTATAGTCGTCAAGCCACCATTTGCTTTCATCAATAGTCAGATCGTCATATTTACAGGTAAGCACAGTGCCATATAAACCAGTAAGGACACAAAATGAACACTGAGCTATTAGCACAGCAGATGGAGCTGGGAAACAAGGGGCATGCGTGGAAGCTTCCTTGACCTTGGATAGGAAACGGCAGTGGTCCTTATGTACTGAAATGAAACTATATATGCAAAAATGTGGATAATGAAAGTGCATATTGGAGTGAGTATATTTTTGAGATGTTAATTCCAAAACAATTCACACAGGCAATGCCGTCATCAGATTAGATAGTGCCCTGAGGCAAACAATTAAATATCGCCCCTGATGGATTATAAGATAAAAGTATAAGAAAATCTCCAATTGCTGTTTTGTTTTTATTACAAGAGAAACATTAATACAAAACAATTACATAATAATATTAATTAAATGTTTGCTTTACGGGGATATCACACAATAAAACTGTTTATAAGCTCTTTTAAATTTAAATTATGAGCTATGTCTGCCTCTATCGATATATCTGCTAGACCAACCAATCTTTCTTGGGTCATTGCTGTTCGCAAATAATTTTTAAACAGTTTAAGCTTGGAAAAGCTTCTTTCTGCACTTGCTATGCTAACAGGAACTGTTAACGTAGCAACATTGCCTACCACACTATGGCTGAATGAGCGCCCTTATTAAGCTGCGTCGTGAGGCAGGCTGTCTCTATGCTACACCATGTCGACGGTACTGCACACAGGTTCTGCTTTTTCAAGAACCATGTTATATTCATTTATAGAATGCAAAGTTAACAATTATTTAAGTGAAAGACAATATAAACTTTTAGCCACAGTTAACTACTATATTTTGTTGTGTTTCTAGCTCAAAAACTAAACTGCTTATTACTGTAAGTATATTAAGGCTGACTTTATTCTGACCTGTACAAATTATACTATATGTCTAAAAAAAGTAATAACTATATCCAATAATTCCACAATAATATTCTTTGTTTCCTAAACAAAGAATTAGTCTATTGCTACATTTCCTTATTAGTACATCATTAATAATAATAATAATAATTTTTTTTTATCCAAAATGCATGGTCAGTAAGTTGTATTATTACCTATATATTCAAAAGGCTTATAATGACATTATAGTAATAAGTAATGACCTATTAAAAGGAGTAGAGTAGAAAGTAAAGAAAGAGAAAAGGATGATCCACATCTCTTTTTCTATACCAATTTTCTAACCATGAAGACTAGAAATAATTACATTGAATATACTAATACACTTATACATTATAAATTTAAAATATACAAAATAATTAAACAAATTATGTTTGAAGTCTGCATTTTAACTGCAAAATAATAATTTCAAAAATTATAACAGCAATATTGATATGTTGAAATAATTTAAATAAGTTATACAATTATTATTATTTGACTCCTCCAGGGAGTCCAAAGACTCATTGAGGGAGGGCACCTACTCTACAGCTCAGTCTCCACCACTCAATCCACCAATGCCATTTACCGCTGACCACCACCACTAGATTTTCCACAGACAATCACAAACATCCACACCCACGGCGGGATGTTGTTGTTTATTTTTAACAACAATAAAAACAATATTTATCGTTTTTATTGTTGTTAAAAATAACAACAATATTTATTAAAAAAAGTAAAGAACTGAACAGAAAACTTCAAATAACAAATCGTAATGTTTTATATTATACATGATCTCAAGTAATATGATCTCAATTAGTATGTTGATTCGTCAAGATCCTACACATGTAAAGTATATGTTTTATATTGATAGAAGTGAAATAAAGTACCCATTTAAAACTCATGTTGGCTGAAGCGGCTGCACAGTTAAACAGAGCTCTTATGGTTTTTTATGGTGAGGATATTATGGAAAAAACAACATGAATGAGATGCAATTTCATGTAGAATGATGTGATCATAACTGAAGGCAGATAAATAGGATACCATAAAGGAGAAATACCTACATCGTTATTATTATTATTATTATTATACAAAGGGCCAATTACGATTTCTGATTCATTATTTCATTCCTCACCTTCTTGTATATCATAGTAAGTATCCACTTGGTTTACTGAATGAATAAGGATAAAATGAGTGATATTCTGTATTAGCTGAAAGCCAAATATTAATTATGGCAGTACAATGTAATCAAAACTCATGCTGTCTAGATCAATGTCTGATTAAACGAGAGATTTTTCTTTCCCAATATTTTCATTAATGAAGTAGAGCAAGAGTAGCATGAAACAAGGAGTTAGTTAGCTGGAAAAGAGATCAATGCAGCTTGGGGGATTTTCAAAAACTATCTAGTAGATGCAATGTCTAAATGTATTCCAAGAGTGAGAACGTTAAATAACGCAGGTGTGAAATGGATGAATAAAGAGATTAAGCATGCAATACAGAGAAAAAGGGCATTATGGAGGCAGCGTAAGAGAAGTGGAAATAATTCCATGAGGACTACATAGACCAGGCAAGGCAGGTGAATTAGTTGGCGAGGGTAGCTAAAGAGAAGTATGAACAGCAGTTAGCTAACGAAGCCAAAAAGAATTCTAAGTAGTTCTTTCGATATGTAGCCAGCAAAAGAAAGAATGATTATGGAAGGATGACATTGATTGGAGAAAATGTATTAAGACAGCTGTTGCAGAAGGTGTGGTGGAGATACTTAATGAGCAGTTCATAAAGGTCTTTCAATCTTGTGAATGTGACTTCATGGAGAGATTGAGAGCAGCTGATGATGGGGAAGAGAGAC
The DNA here is from genome assembly GCF_054136105.1 of Typopeltis vanoorti. Classification (NCBI taxonomy): domain Eukaryota; kingdom Metazoa; phylum Arthropoda; class Arachnida; order Uropygi; family Thelyphonidae; genus Typopeltis; species Typopeltis vanoorti. The sequence continues at coordinate 75,453,009 of NC_143571.1, forward strand.
TGTAAGTGAGCAAGAAGTGTATGGGGAGTTGAGCAAACTAGATGTAAATAAGGCTGTGAGACTTGATAATATATCACCACGTATTCTGAAGGAATGTGCCAGGGAGTTGATGCCGACCTTGACATATTTTTTTAATATGAGTCTTGCACTCGGTCAAGTTCCTAAGGAGTGGAAGGAGGGCAAGATTATGCCACTTCATAAAGGCGGTGATAGAAAGCAAGCATCAAACTATAGGCCTATCTGTGTGTCAGGTGTTGTAGTTAAGTTGTTGGAGAAGCTTGTGAGAACTAGGATCCAGAATTGGGTTGACAACAACAATGGTATTATCTTTGATGGACAGCATGGATTTGCTAAAGGGAGGTCATATTTTAGTAATCTACTTACTTATTACAATAAGGTGATTGCTTCCATGGACAGAGGAGAAGGATACACAGTAATATACTTAGATTTTGCAAAGGCTTTTGATCGATTACTGCATAATAAGTTGAAAGTCAAACTGGAGTAGATGGGGTTGGATATCAGATTGGTGAATTGGATTGAGATTGGCTGTCTGATAGGTATCAACAAGTTGTGTATGGGGGAGTGATGTCAAGGAAAAGGAAAGTCACTAGTGGAGTGCCTCAGGGATCTGTTTTAGGGCCATTACTGTTTAACTTGTATGTTAATGATATAGGTGATTTGAATGGAGATATTCAGTTGTTTGCAGATGATGCAAAGTTGGGACGAACCATGAAGAGTAGAGAGGATGTTGTGGCCTTACAAGAAGACTTCAATAAATTGAGTGATTGGGCCCGGGAATGGGGATGTGAGTTCAAAAGTTGCAAAATGTAAGGTTTTAAAATTTGGAAAACAAAAATGGGATGCAGAATTTATGATTGGTGAATATATATTGTCGGAGGTTGAGGAAATAAGAGATCTTGGAGTGATAGTGGATAAGGATCTGAAATTTAGGGGACACATAGCCAAAATTGTGAAGACAATACAAAGGTTTCTGGGAATTATGTGGAGGACACTGACTTGTAGAAGTAGGGAGATTCTTGTTCCATTGTATAACGCTTTGATTAGGCCACACATGGACTATTGTGCCCAGATTTGGTCACCTGATTTTCAGAAGGATGAAGAGATGATGGAGAGAGTCCAGAGGTGACTAAGGTAGTCACCTCTGGACTGGAATGTCGAATATGAGGAAAGATTCAGAAGATGAAACTTGCAGAGTCTGGTGGGCAGGAGGAGGAGGAGGAAGAGGAGGGGAGATATGATAGAGACCTACAAGTTATTAAGAGGTTGTTATAGGATCAATGCTGGAGAGGTTCTACAGAAAATAGTGGGAGATCAGCGGAGAACCATAGGTCATCCCTGGAAGCTGTATAAGGAGGGTGTGAGTAGGGGAGTGAGAAGCAGGTTTTTTACATGCAGAGTTTTGAATGATTGGAATGCCTTGCCTGAGAGTGTGGTGTCTGCAGAGAATTTGAGTGTGTTTAAAGTATGGTATGATGAGCAGCATGTTTGATAAAAGGACCTCCTAGATGAGTCTTTGACTCCATGGGGTTTTGGGTAATAATAATAATAATAATAATAATAACAAACACATAGATACCTACCCACAACTACACACTATATAATTTTGTTTATTATTATTTTGTTTATTTATTATAATTTTGTTTATTTTATCACAGAAGTGAGAAATGCCATATTTATAACTTGCATAAACATATTAACATTTTAATTATAGAAATCCTTCAAAGGAGCTCTTAAATGTAAATTTCAACTCATCAACTTATGGCACATGAGCAATAATGGTTACTTCATATGACAAGTAAATATTTCTTATATTTGGATCTGTATAAAAATATACATTATACAATACTACAAGTTTTTATTATTCTACAATTATTCAACAATTTTATTACAGAATAATCCAAAACAGGTAACATTTGGTAGTTCGATTTTTTTTTCTTTTTGTAATGTCATCTCAACTTTCCTTTAACATATTAAGTCCAATATTAGTTTATTTGCAAGATATTGATTACAAGACAGAATTATTATTATATTATGTGACACCTCCAAGGAGTCCAAAGACTTATCGAGAGAGAAAGGGCACCCAATCTACAACTCTCTGTTTTCACCGCTCAATCCGCCAACTACAGTGAACTGCATCATCTACAACAACGCCATCTACTGCCCACCACCACCACCACCACCACTAGTATTTTTACAGACAATCGCAAACATCCATGCCCACAGCGGGATTTGAACCCGCAGCCTTTTGGCTGGAGAGCAAATACACAAACCACTCAGCCAACCAGGCCAAATGATAAGAAAATAATTAATATTTATTAACTTATTAGCTGGTATTATATCCAGCATCTGCAGAGCACAAGAACAGTTTGTCACAGTACACGAAACAATAACAATTTGGTATAACAATGGGACTAGTTATTATTATTATTATTACCCAAGACCCCATGGAGTCAAAGACTCATCTAGGAGGTCCTGTTAAAAAAAAAAAATCAGACAATACAAGGAACTAAAGTCCTAATTTGGTGGCATCTATGCTGGAAAAAGAGAGAAAACAAGTATTAATTAAATCTTAAAATGAGTGTCTCCCAGATTTTTGGTAAATTTATACAGCCATAGTTGTGGAGGTTTGAAGTATGTTTTAAAGCTGCTGTTGATTTCAAAAACAATTTCTCTGACTTATAATGACTTCTAGTATAGCACTTATGTTTTCTTCTATTTGATGCTGTGTAAAGGGATATCCAAGGCATGGCCTGCTAGACCCGACTTGCATAACGGTAGTGCTGGATGTATTTTTATGTTCACCAAGGCAGATGTCAAGAGTTCTTCCTGTCTGTCAATAGTAAGCCAGATCATAAGAACAGGGCACTTCATAAACTCCTGGATGTAATAAAGAAGAGAGTATGACATGTGGTTTAAATATGGTGAGCAGCTGATGTTTATTAAGCACTCTAGATATCTTTTCAGATGTGCCTTGAATGTATGGGATGGTAACAGTTTTGTTGTAGTCTTATGTGATAGGCAATGGAGGGAATTTCTGGGGAACATTTATTATTTTTTCTATCCTATGGGGATTATAACCATTGGCTAAGAAAGTGTGACACAAGTGAGTGAGTTCAATGGTAAAAGCATCGCCACTGAAACAGATAGCTCTAGCTTTGTGAATTAGTGTTTTTTGGATACCATACTGTTGAGCTGGATGAGGGTGTGACTGTTTGTGCAAATATCTCTTCCCTATCAGGAAGCCATGTGATTGGTGTATCCAGAAAGGGCAGAGAGTCATTAACTTCTTGTTCCATTGTGACGTGGATTGTAGGACATTGGCTATTTAAATGCACTAAAAATGTATCCAGTGGACTATGTGGCCAAATAGCAAACACATCATGAATATAGCATAGCCAAACTACTGGCTTGGGAGTAGCTGTATTCATAGCTAGCTTTTTCAGGTATTCTACATAGAAATTGGCTAAAAGGGCTAAGTTAGGAACATATCCACTTTTACATATATGATTAAATAGTTTCTATAGCTGTTAAAGATACCAAGCTATTTTGAACCTGGTTTTACTCCATTTCCCAAGTAAGCAAACAGACAAATAAGTCAAGTTTGCACCTGCAAGTGTTGCAAGTCTAGCTGACCCTGCACATAGTGCAAGACCAAGGCAACTCATGGTAAAAGTAGAATAAGCTCTGATCACTAATCTTAATATTTACCCTTAATGCAAAGAATATCTCCTGGAGGAGATGTATGATGCTTTGTATTAAAGGCAAGGGGCCTACTAAGGGTAAATATTAAGATTAGTGATCAGAGCTTATTCTACTTTTACCATGAGTTGCCTTGGTCTTGCACTACGTGCAGGGTCAGCTAGACTTGCAACAACTTGCAGGTGCAAACTTGACTTGTTTGTCTGTTTGCTTACTTGGGAAATAGAGTAAAACCAGGTTCAAAATAGCTTGGTATCTTTAACATTTATTATATCCAAGGTAAAATACTTTCTACAGTTTCTATAGCTCTTCTATTCCATTTTCTTCTAGGACATTTAGCATTTCTGTATGAAAGTCATCTTACATACAATATATTCTTTGGATAGACAGGAAGAACTGTTGACATCTGCCTAGGTGAACATAAAAATACATCCGGCACTATTATTATGGCAAGTCGGGTCCAACAGACTATGCCTTGGATATCCCTTCACACAGAATAAAATGGAAGAAAACAAAAGTGTGCTACACAGAAGTCATTATAAGTCAGAGAGATTGTCTTTGAAATCAACAGCAGCTTTAAAACACTCCAAACCTCAAAAGTATGGCTGTATAAATTTACCAAATATATTTTAATATTTTAATATATTAAAATTAATATATTAATTATATCTTAAAATCCATACATTTTAAGATATAATTAATACTTGTTTTCTCTCTTTTTCCAGCATAGATGGCATCAAATTAGAACTTTAGTTCCTTGTGTTGTCCGTTACAATTTTTTAAAACTAGTCTCACTGTTATACCAAATTGTTGTTATTTCATGTGTTGTGACAAACTGTTCTTATGCTCTGAAGTTGCTAGATATAATACACTGAAATGTCAGCTAATAGGTTAATAAATATTAAATATTTTCTTATCATTCTGTGTTATAATCAATACCATTAAAATAAACTAACATACTACCATCACATAAGTCTTTCCAGGCATATTAATTCCAAGTAACTTGGTTTCGTATGGATCAGTGTAATGTTATTGTATCCTATTCTATAATTTTTACTATATAGTTAATCAACACTGTCAACTACTTATATTCTTTGCCTGTTTTTTTTTTGTTGTTGTTATTGTCATTTTGTTTTGTTTTTCCTCCAGGATAAACTAGAGGAAAAGCATATATGAGGATTTCAAATAAAGATTATCTGAAATCCTCATTGTACAAAAACACTCTCATGCTAGAAAATAATATATCCTCTACTGAAGAAGAGTTTGTGTGTTAAGAATCTTCATTTCTGGACTGCTGTATGTAGAGACTGTTGACTTCACTTCACATTAATTACCTCAGTATCCCATAATGTAGTATGCACTTCCATTTTGACATATATTTTGCTATACCTTATGAGGAAGGTCACTACTCAAACCTGTTTGATCGTTATTAAGATCTTATCAGTGGGAGCTAGATCCTGGAAGATACTGAGGTTAAATCTTGCAGAAGCCACATTTTTCATTTACAAGTAGTAAAATGGCATATCTACCATATTATTAAAATACTTACTTTTTTTGGATAAACAAAGTTTGAATGTGAAGAATATAAGTTCTTGTCTATAATTTCCTTGTAATCAAGCAATAAACTTTTTAAAGCTACAGAAATGTTTTTCAAAACCTCAGTTTCTGGGAGAAAAAAACCTGCTTTTCCATGTCAGAAATTGAGTGCAGTGTCTTCCTTGTTTATTGTCCATGTTTCTGCTCCATAGAGAAAAGTAGACTAAACAAAGCATTTAATCATTCTTAACATATATATTTTTTGCTTATTTCTCTTGACGATAGTATGTTCTTTATTATAATAAGTTTATTTTTTATTTTTTTGAATTTTTTTGAATTTAATGTATGACTATATTTTTGCTCTGTGTATTTATTTTCTCTATTAACATTTGCAAGTCTCTCTCTCTCTCTCTCAGCAATCAGTACAGTGTCCTCTGCACAGTAAAGATGTTTTATGTTTCTTCTTCCCATTTTCACTCACTCCACTTCTTCTATACTTTTAAAAATTTCTTCACTGTAGATATTGAAGAACACAAAAGGAGACGCACACATCTCTGCATAACACCTTTTTGTATTTTAAAAGTTTCTGATAGCTCAGTGTTGATTTTTTACTCTCTCTCCTTGCTACACAATTGCAAAATACTTTTCTAAATTACTTTTAACATTCATGGGAAAATTTTTTCATTTATTAAGAACAGTTCTCATTTCAATGAAAACGATATCAGAGTTTCGCCTCTGCCCCGGCGATCTCTTATTCAGTTTGGATAGTGTGTCTTTATTCACCAATGCTTCCCTAGATGAAATGCTCCTCTGGCAAGGCTTACCTTCAGATTGTTTGCTTCTTTGACTTTGATGTTTGGAAAAAAATTTGATGGTATTTGTTATATGTCATGGCATCTAAAGAAAGATGGCAGTTAAAAATTTCTTCCTAACAAGATGTTCTTCTTAAGGAGGACCTTTCTGTAGCTTTGAACTTGTCTTCATAAATCTTAACTGTGATTCAAATTGTCTTGTCAGTCTAAACTATTTTTAGAATGGCCATCGTTGTTAATGAAAATTTTCATAAGAAAAGACATATCGAGTATGAAAGGTTGAAATTTTTATCGATAGTCCTCAACAAATTCATTAAAGAGATCAGGAATGAAAGCAGTTAGCTAAAGAAGAAAAAAAAAAGGGGGGGGGTTTCTCTTGTATGCAGCCAGCAGAAGCAAGAATAATTGTCAAAGGATGATACTGTTTAGTGAAAATGGTAAAAGGATAATCACTGTGGAAAATAAACAGGATGATCAAATTAAAGTGTCTCTATTCAGAGTAATCTGTAGAGAGAACGAATAGACAAAACTTGCATACTGTAACTAGATCATAGAGAAGAGTTTTTGACAATAAATAAAAAAAATTTAGTTAAAAAATAACTGATAGGGGAAATATGGCACTGTGAGTGTGAAAACATTACATTAATGTGAGCCAGATTGTATGTGAATGTGAAATGATTCAGAGTCAATGACAAATAAAGTTATTCAATGATGTTGATTTGGCACATTTCATAAAGTAATGTGATACAAAAAACATATCACATAGGGCCGATATGCTCCAAGAAAATGTCAAGGAAATCTGGATGATCAATGGAGGTAACATTCAATGTATTGGCCTTTGTGCAGGACTAATAACCAGAGGCTTGGAGTACATGGATGCCTGGAAGGCATTTGAGGATAGAAAGGAACTGTATGCGAAGACCACTTGCATTTTAATGAGGAAGGGCATAGGCTGGAGAGATTGCCATATTCTGAACAAGACAGTGTGTCATTGCAGGGAAACTAGAATTATCAGGGTGGAAAATTCTAGCAGGGGTGGCCTCTTGCGGGAATAGGTGCTTAGGAGAAGGGGCAGGGTAATGCTTAATCAAGTGAAGTCTGGAGGGGATAATGATAGGTATAGAAACAGTAACATTTTTATTCTTTTTACTAATGCCAAGAGTATTATTCATAATAAAGGAGATGAATTGGTGGTGCTGATAGCATTAGCCGGTCCAAAGATTATAAATTATATATTTAGTTTAATCCTTTATCCAAGTGTAAGCAACCAAAGTTTGTGCCTGAAGTATCTTCAGGAGTGGGGCATTTCATGGTAAAGGTGGTATAAGCTCTCATCACTTGCCTTAGTATCTCCCATAATACAAAGCACATCTCCTTGCGGACATGTATATGCATTAAGGGAAGGGCCACTACTCAGACAGGTTTCAACCTTTATTGAGGTTTCATCAGTGGTAGTGATACCAAGGCGGAATAACGGAGAAGTCATATTTACCTTTGCTTCTGCCTTAGTATCACCACTCTGGGTTTGCCTCCCACTGACAAGACCTCAATAAAGGTCGAAACCGGTTTGGGTAGTGGCCCTTCCCTTAATGCATAGCAGTATACATGTCTGCAAGGAGATGTGCTTTGCATTATGGGAGATACTGAGACAAGGAGTGATGAGAGCTTGGTTCACCTTTGCTCCGAGATGCCAGGGGATGTACCACCTTACCTCAGTCCTAAAGATATTTTCAGGCGCAAACTTTGTTGGTTTACAATTGGATAAAGGATTAAACTAAATTTATTATTTATCATATTTACCTATACGAGTTGTCAAAAGGTGTCACACCTTATTACTCTGGATTAGAGAAAGATTTTTTATTTATTTATCATTTATCACTGACACTTTGATCATTCTGTTCACTTCACACTTCAAATTTGCTTTCACAATATTTTTTCACACATACAAACTCATCAAATAAGTCCTCTTCATTCACAGTAAAACTTGGTGACACTGTCTGCAAGAATATGTAGCTTTCTCGTATGTTCTTCGAAGTCACAGGATCCTTTCCCTTCAAATTAATCCAATCCATACACTGAAGAGGTGTGAGAAATGGTGTATATCACTCCTGAATATATTCAATGCAGGTGCAGTAGAAATCTGCTGCATAGCTTTCAAACTTTTCAACTGTTGTGTCCTTTTTCTAATTCTTGCAACTGTTTTCTCACAGTAGTTGTAAAAAAATTTTCTGCCTTCCTACAATTTAACCTTTCCACCAGTTTGTTTGTTCAAACAAACAAACTGGTGGTAAAAAATCCTTCACTTCGATTACTGTTTATATCTTGCTTTTCAATACATTTAATGGTATCATGAAAGGTTTTTAACTGGCTGGCAAGGAAATGCAGGAGTGTAATTGAAAGTGGATTTTCAAAAAAATTTTTGAGAGACTGATAGGACATTTGTCAATAGAAAGAAAATACGACTTCAATGAAGGGAACATGTCAATAACCCTCTGGACTGCAGGCAAGAGAGAGCCATCTTGTCTTGCTGCTACCCGAAACAGTTTTATACTCTGTGTTTGTGAATTCACAAAATGATTTAAGTTCCTCAACTCGTACACAATATACAGGGTGTTCGGGATAAATTTGACAGTTTCGTAAGGAAAAAGAAAATCTTCTTTGTATCTATTAAATTTAATGAATTGACAAAAAAACATTACAGGCAGAGTTAATTACAATACTATCAACAAGATTTACTCAAAATAACCACCATTAGCATCGATCACAGCTTCAATTCTGCTTCGGAACCTCGAACAAGCTGATGCTACAGTCTCCCTGGGAAGGGCCGCAAAAACTGTTTTAATTTTATCCATTAACTGGGCTTTTGTATTACTGGAAGTGCGATTGGTGTCTTTTTCAACTGCGCCCCATACAAAATAATCCATGGGGTTAAGGTCTGGGGAGTTTGGAGGCCAAACATTTGGACTGGTGAAGTCGTAGAAATTTTCAGACAACCATTTTTGACTTTTCCCAGAGGTGTGGCAAGGGGCCGAATCCTGCTGCCATACATACGGCCTACCATTGGCTACCCTTGTTATCCAGGGCTTGACTACAGTTAGCAACTCCACGAACAAAGCCCGAATTCCAATGCCAGGGTTCTTCAACACCTGTTCCTGCAGATTTGCGAGGAATTCTGCTGTACGAACGCAATCAGATCGTCTGCTAGGGATCTTTCTTCTTGCTACATCCTCGTAGTCACCATTGCAAGTCTCTAGTTCATGCCTGATTGTTTTTACTGTATTCAGGGAGCATTGGGCAGCAGTCGTAATATCCTTATTTTGATGGTGGGCACGAATCATCATGATACAAGTTATTCTCTTCCATGATTCAGGTGGGTTCCAGCTATCCATCCTTTCTGACATCTTGTATATGAATGAAGAAGGGTCCAAACTTTTAAATGAAGAGAAGTGTGTGTTAATACATGTAACTTACGGAAAAATATAATTAATTATAAATATGTCAAATTTATCCCGAACACCCTGTATGTGGAAATGCTGGTAAATCTTGTTAATTATTAACTAAAGATCGATAGGTAAGCAATCTGAACAGTCTGCACAGCATTATGTATCACATGTGCAGGGCAACCAATTCCAATTAAATTGTTCACAGTGTTTTCTTGCATTTTGAAGTACAGATTATCCTTTCCCTTTCTCTTCTTTCCACCAAAGTTTGTATTTGTATTATCTGCTAATATAGCAATAACCGTTTTCAGGAGATCTAAATTCTGTAACACTTCCAACACATAAGAAAATAAAAGTTCTGAAGTTTCACCACCTAAATTAACTAACTCCAACACATTCACTCACCTTCACACCTTTTTCTGGATGATAGTGACCAGAGGCACTAATTTCATATCAAAGTAGTTCAATGAATTGATTAGTACTGATATAAAACGAACCTTTTAGCTCTTCCTCAATCTGCTTTGTCACTAATGGTGCAATAATATTGGTTATTATTGCCTTGCGCTTTGTTTGCGAACACATGAATTTATCGTTGAAAATTTTTATTTTCAACGATGGTTGTTGTGCAGTCCATGGAGTTAAAACTGTGGTTATGCACCGCTGTGTGATACGTGAAGGATGCTTCCTGCACTGCCAGTGATAACTCTTTTTCCCTTTCGCTCTTGGTTTTCAATTAAAAAATTACTTATACTGCAGTTGGAAGCCTTACTTTGAACAGCAGCTTTATGTTTTTTCGTTTTCACGTGGTTGACTATGTCTGACCGACCACTATGTGAAATGCAAAATTTACAGTTACATAAAGTACATTGCACGTTTTCATCAACACCTTTAATGAAAGGAAATTCGCTTCTAATATTATCATTAATACTGCACTTATGTTTCGGCATTATAGGGGTAAAAAACTATAAAAATTATAACACGCAAAGTATTGATCAAGTAAGATACTGTTATAACAGAAGCATGGGGAAAAAAAGAACATCGCCATTAGTTACTATTAGTTAGTTTATACTATTTATAATACTAATGTTTATTATTATAAATAATAAATAAATAAAATTTATTATTATCAACATTGTAATAGAAATTGGTACTAAAAATGAAATAAAATCCATTTATCCATTTTTTCCTGAAGGATACTTAAAAAAGCGGTACTTTTGGAATTAATTTGGGACATTTTTATAAAAAGCGAGACTGTCCTGGGAAAAACAGCATGAATGGGAACCCTATCTTACATGCCACACTTGTCACCTGTTCGATCATTAGTACCAGCTAAAATAATCATAACTTTCTCTCTCTCTGCATCCTTACAGCATCACTAAAGTCCTTACTCTTGGCCTCGGAGAAAAACAATTTCATCAGGGTCTCCTCATGCATTTCTCTTATCATGGAATCACCATACAAAATTTTATTCTTTTTCTCACTCTTTTGCTCTTTCATACTCTACTTTCTCTCCCCTTTGCCCTTTCTTTCACTTCTGTACTATACTACCAGCCAGGTGATATGGCACAGAAGCAAAAGAAGAGTGAGATGTGAGCATACCATCTCTCTCCCCCTCTCATTATCTGGTCAATGTTCCCCTTTTCCACCATTTCATTCTTGCTGTCATTCATATTATATGCACCCTTTCTCACTTCCAACACTTTACTTTTGCAATAAAAACAACCTCACTGGAATTCACAGGTGTATTTTCTCATCTTTCATCATTCAACTAACCACTGTTATTCTTCTTACTCTATCCATACTTCTCACTTTCGCTCTTTCCACAAATCTTTCACTCTATGAAGTGAATACATTTCACACATATTGAATTTGCCTGTCATTGTTCTACACTTCAATGTCATAATGTGCAATACATAACCATAATAATGGCTTTTAAAACCAACAAATGAGCAAATGAACTTTACAAGCAAAGAAACAAACATTCATAAAAATAATAAGCCAGAAAAAATTAATCAATTATGGCCAATTATTTTCAAAAGCAACTTATCTTTCAGCTCCTAAAATTTCAACATCAAACAGATTATATATATATATATATATATATATATTACAGATATGACTCACTTGTTTACTTTCATGCAAAATTGGTGAGGGTAACAATTAATAAAGTCATGTAGAGATCCTGCAGGTTGATTTCAACAGAATGGCAGTAAAGGCAAAAGAAAATGGTTGCATGTTTAATGTGACAAGCATAAGGTCGTTTTGGGATCAAAGGATTACAAGGGGTGCTTAAGGGTCAAAGCTATATAACTGAGAGGAGACCTCCACATAGCCTTTAAAGGAATGCGGAGAACCGACCAGGGCTTCTGACCTACTGTCCAATCCTCACCTTCTCGTGATGCACCCTGTTGGGAATCTACTTGGATACCGAACGAACGAGGATGAGCTGACAATTTGGAATTTAGCTGACCAAATTGTATTCTTATTGGTTAAACCAAAATAAAAAATAATGGTACAACATGACAAAATTTCATGCCGGCCGTTAAACAAGGCCCCCGTTGTTTTCGCCAGGGAACCAGGGCAAACAGCGAAAAGTCAGCTACTGGAACAAATATGAAAACAAACTCCACTCAACATCATCAGAGTTAAAGATCAGTACTATCAACGTAAGAAGCCTGAATGGCAAACAAATGGAGCTAGCTGAGGAATTAGATAAGTACCAGATCGACATAATAGGGGTGACTGAAACAAAAAAGACCAAAACTGGTGAGATCCTTCTGAGCAATAAATACAAAATGTTATGTTCAGGCAATGACAATCAAGGAAAAGAAGGAGTAGCCATAGTATTCAACACAAAATACGAGGCTAATCTTCTTGAATGGCAGTCAGTCTCAAGTAGAGTAATGTGGGCAAATATGAGAATGGGGAACTGGACAATGAGACTTATTTGTGCCTATGGTCCCACAGAAGGTTCTACTAAGGTAGAAGCGGAGAAATTTTTTGAGGCTTTAGAAAAAGCAACTGACACAATGAAAAAGGAAAAGTTGGTCCTTGTTGGGGATCTAAATAGCAGAGTAGGAAATGATTGTGAGACATACAAAAATATTTTGGGAAAATTTGGAGAAAAGAGCAAAGCTAATAATAATGGCAAATATCTGTTGGATTTCTGCTCAGGACATGGACTGGTTATTACTAACACCATGTTCCAACATAAAAATGTGCACAAATTCACATGGAGAGAAGAGGCTAGGAATAAGAAAAGTCTCATTGACTATGTTATTGTTGATAGTGATGTTTTCTCCCTGGTGCAGGACACCAGAGTGTACAGAGGATTGAAATTGGAAGTGATCACTATTTAGTCTTAAGCAGGATAAAATTGAATTTCATATTCAAAAGAATAACATGTAAGAAAGTTTTAAAGTGAATAAAAGTTGAGCAGCTCTCAGATGTGAACTGTAGACTAAAATACACAAAGATTATTGAAGAAAAAATGAAAGAGTTTGAGAACAGGAAAAACCTTGGAGATTCAGTGGCAAACTCTGAAGAAAACATTGATTGATTCTACCAGAGAGAGGCATGTGGTGAGGTTGTCTGCAAGGATAAAAAAATCAGAACTCCCTGGTGGACACAGGAAGTTAAAGAGGCAGTGAAGGAAAAGAAGAAAGCATATCAAAAGTTCCTGTCAAATAAGTCAGCTTGTGCTCTTAGAGAATATAGGGACAAATGCAAGAATGCTAAACACTGTGTAAAACTAGCTAAACAAAAGTCATGGGAGGAACTTGAATATAGAAAATAAATATCACGAAGGTGGCAAAATATTCTGGAGATTGTTGAAGAAGCTTAGAAATGGAGGAAAGAATACTGTAAAAGGAGTTAGAGATGATAAAGGTGACATGAAAACAGGAGAAAAAGATATCTTTGAGGTATGGAGTAATTACTTTGAAAAACTGCTAAATGAAACAAGCAGTGATGACAGCACAGTGGTAAAAAACACTTACCAGGTATGCAGTCAGGAATACATATCCATACTTGAAGTAGAAAAAGCCATCAAAGGCTTGAAATGTGGAAAGGCAGCAGGAGTAGATGATATTCGACTGGCAATGCTGAAGTAGGGTGGTATAAGGGTCTTACAGTGGCAGCACTGCATAGTTCAGAAAGCCTGGACAGAGGGACGAATTCCCGATGATTGGAGTAGAGCTCTCATAGTACCCATATATAAAAAGGGAAATAAAACTGAATGTGAGAATTACAGAGGTATTTCCCAACTGAGTGTTCCTGGAAAGATCTATGCAAGTATACTTGAGAAACAGTTGAGAAGAATTGTGGAAGAAAAGCTTGGTGAAGAACAAGCTGGATTCAGGCCAAATAGAGGCTGTCAGGATCAGATCTTCACTTTACGACAAATAGTCGAGAAAGCATGGGAATATAACAAAGATCTGTATTTAAGTTTGGTCGATTTGGAAAAGGCATATGACAAGGTGCCAAGAGAGAAGCTATTCAATACGCTGCAGTTATATGGTGTCAATGGGGCATTATATCAAGCAATACTTAGTCTTTATTTGAGTTGTAAGTCAGCAGTTAGAACTGAAGGGAGTACAGGAAGATGGTTTAATGTTAAATCTGGTGTGAGACAAGGATGTACATTATCCCCTCTGTTATTCATTATCTATATGGATCGCATTATGAAGGAAAGTGGTATTAAACATGATATCAAAATTGGAGATGTTAATGTCAGCTCTTTGCTTTATGCGGATTATGTTATACTTCTAAATAAATCCACTACAAGTCTGCAAGACTCTCTGACTAAATTAAATAGCTGTTGTAATAGATATGGTATGAAGGTCAGCAATAAAAAGACAAAGACAATGAAAATAGGCAGAATTATTGAAAATTTCAACTGTGTTGTGAATGGAGAACCTGTGGAACAAGTAAAATATTTCAGCTACTTGGGCACGATTTTTACTGAAGATGGTAAATTAAATATCGAAATAGACAACAGAATCAACAAAGCTGGTATGGTGGGAAGTCAATTGAATAAATTCATACAGAATAAGAGAGAAATTAGTCGGAACACTAAATTAGCTGTATACAAGACAGTGTTCAAACCAGTTTTAACTTATGGATCTGAGAGCTGGGTCAGAAGTAAAACACTTGACCAAAGACTAGTGACCGCAGATATGAGAGTCCTGAGAAAGATTATAGGCGTGAACAGATGGCATCAATGGCAATATCATATTAAAAACGAGGATATTAGGAAAGAACTTGACATTGTCAGCATCCAGGAATGCGTTAGCAGAGCTAATCTCAGGTGGTATGGTCACTTAAACAGAATGGGCGAGGAAAGATTAGCAAAACAAGTATTCTCTGCCAGGTTGGCAGCAAAACGACCCAGAGGAAGACCAAGATATAGGTGGATTGATACAGTACAAAGTGCCTTAGACGATAGAAATATAAGATCTGATAATGTTTGAGTCTTGACAAGTAACAGACTGATTTGGAGGAAAATTGTAGATAGGAAGTTAGTAATGATGTAATTTTTTCATGTAGTACTATTATATCCTGTACACCCCTTGAGGGTACATGGTAGGAATTTGATGATGATGATGATGAGGATTACAAGTTGTGTATGACATTAATGGTACTGGGCTGCAGGAAACTGATGTGTTTGGGGACTGGAACGATATTGCACAGGGAGTTCGACTACAGCAAAGTGGGCAAAACAGTTCAAAGAATCACGTAAATTTGGAGAAAACATACTGACAAGTGGAAATGATGTTATCACATTTCTATATGATGTTCTGTTATGATCATATTTGGATTATTATGCACAGATATGGTAGCATCAGTTTCTTGGAGATAAGGAGAGGATCAAGAGGTGATTATGATAAGTGGAATACTTCCTGTGAGGATACACTGAAGGTTTGTGGGTTATGAAGTTTAGCCGATATACAGAAGAGAGGATATAAATCACTAGGATTTTATAAGACTGATGCAAAGAACATTTTTCAATACATGATGAGTGATAAAAATAAGGGATCGTTACTGGAAGTTGTATGAGAATATGGTTAGCAAGAGTGTGAGGACAAGCTTTCCTTGCTTTGAGAGTGGTGAATGAGCAGAATGGGTTGTCAGAGATGGTTGAGAGTGTTTTGTCAGAAAATGATGAATTTAAGGAGAGGTATAATAGGGATTGGTATAACAGATATTGTGTGAATAATCTTTGGACTCTATGGAGATGTATGTATAATTATAATCATAATAGTACATTACATCAAAGTTGCATAACATCAGTACTTCAAATATGTCTCTAAATGATTTAAGTTGATTTAGATGGTATCAGAGATTCTAAACATATAGTAACATTCGATGTAATCTGGAGTATAACAGCATGGATAATGACATCAGACTGGAAATGTGAACCTAAATGCTGAAGTAACATCACTTAGCATCTGACTTCCTACTCAGAGCCATGATGGCACATGGATGATGTGATGACATCAACAAGTTACTTACCAAGACTGCTATACTATTATTTGAGCAAGAAGATATCAATTTTACATTACAACAAAGACAGAAACTGCTCTTACTTCATACAATTCTGCTAATGTTCAATGGTAGTGATGAAGTTAATTTTGAGATGATGGGGAAAAATGAAGTTAGGAAAGTTCTTAGTATTTCAGAACCAACGACCACTTGTCTCTTGTAAAATCAAATATTATCATTTTGGAAGACAGCCCTCCAATACAGAAATATGCTATTGTCTTGTAATGCAGAATGTCATATAACACACTACATCATTCTTACCCTCAAATTCAATGGGGGAACTGGCACATATCAGGAGAGTACATCCCAAATCATTAAAGAACTGCTCGAACTTTCTGTTTTAAAGGAGACATATGTGATTGTGGTGTTTAATGAGCTGTCACACAAGCACACTTGCCTGTTTATACAAAGTGATGAAGAATAACGGATCAGATCTTGAAGACTGTGAGCATTGGTGCAGAACACTAAACATGCTGTTGCTCCTTTGATGATAATGACATTTTTTGATAGACTTATATCACTTTTGAAACAGTTCCTCAAGACAGATTAGCATTCTCTGTAACCTCTCCAATATAAATGCTTGACAAACACTCTATATATATATATATTGCTTACACTAGTCAGTCATTTGCACAAGCTTCATGCTTTACATACACTTGTTTTAAATTCCACCCTTAGTACATGGAGTTTAAAACATATGTGTCTTGAACTCCGTGTACTAAGGTGTTTCCATTTTTTTAAAGTTGATTTTCAATTTTTCAGAAAATGAATTTAAGGAAATGTATAATAGGGATTGGTATAATGTTTACCTATTTAGACATCTGCAAGATGCCTAAATGTTTAACAAATGTTTACCTATTTAGACATCTGCAAGATGATCTTTTAAAAGTTAATTACAGAGTTATAGTTCATATGAACACTTTCGATGAAACAGTAGTATCATTGAAATGTTCCTGACTGAACTTAATATTTATTTAACAATAAGTTTTCACAAGGTATATTACATTTTCAAATATCACAAAGAGTAGCATACTTTAACTGTTCTGCATAAAAATTCAATGCACTTAATGGTAAAATGTACGACAAAATTGAATATAAAAGTATATTTTTCTTTCAGCTGTTTTAACAAGTGTTAAAATAAATTATCAATACCCTTATACAATCTTACTGTTATGTTTTCAATACATTCCAATCAAATCTCATATTATTGGAGTGCATAAGTGGAGGAAATGGTGGAGATATAAGATACCAAGTGCTATTCAGTTGCTGTTCTGCTACTGCTACACTGCAGTATGGTATTTTATACACTAAATTTTGAAGGTCATGGGCATTTCTAGGTGCACGACCAACCAACTGCCGAGTGCAGGTATCAAGAGTTGATGCATGTCCTACAAATAAGATATCGCCACCTATAAAAATAAAAAAATAAAAAATTTTAAATTACATCCATAAATACAGAGATGCATCACATGGCCCACAGAGAGAATGAGCCATAAGAGACATTCCTAATGATTAAATGTTTCAGAAGGATGACTTCTCCAAATAGCCAAAAATTCAGTTTAATATTTCCTATTTTAACATCACATGATTAATCCATTTGTTTCACACCTGGCTGGTTCAAATTTCCCACTGTAATACAGATGTTTGTGAATGTTCTTAAGTAACAGTCACAGGATATGAGATAACTAACTGGCTTATTGAAGGCCTGAAATGGCTTGAATAATATTTTCCTGTATTGATGAAAACAGTAGGAGAGACGGAATGAGAGAGAGATATGGAAGTGCTAGAAGAGGAGAGAATGGAAACGGTAGGAGAGATGGAATGAGAGAGAGGTATGGGAATGCTAGAAGACGAGCGGATGGAAACACTAGTAGGAGAGACAGAATGAGAGAGGGATATGGAAGTGCTAGAAGTGGAGAAAATGGAAACAGTAGGAGAGAGGGAATGAGAGAGATGTATGGGAGTGCTAGAAGAGGAGAGAATGGAAACAGTAGAAGAGAGAGGTATGGGAATGAAAGAAGAGGAGAGAATGGAAACAATAGGAGCGATGGAATGGTAAGAGGTATAATGTATGGTGACTCAATGATCCGTGGTGTTCAGGATAGGATGCGTGAGGAGTGTTTGCCAGGAGGAACAATAGAAAGGGTGGCTATGGCAATTAAGAGAAGTGAAAGGGTGGATGAGATGATTGTGATGGTAGGAACGAATGACTTGAGTGGTAATGTAAGTCGGGCAGCGAGAGATATGAGATTTTTGCTTGAGACTGTACGGAAGAAGACAGAGAGAGGAAAAATAGTGTGCGTGTTGCCTAGGTATGATAATGATGAGCTGAGCAGAAGAGCGGTGATATTGAATGGCATAATAGCGAGAATGTGTGACAAGAGAGGACTGGTATATGTGGATGCTTGGAGTGCGTTTGAGGAAAGAGAGGAGTTGTTTGCGAGAGACCGTTTGCATTTGAATGAGGAAGGACGTAGGCATCTGGAGAGATTGCTGTTCTGAACGAGTCAGTGTGTCCCAGGGAGGATGATAGCAGGGGTGGCCTCTTGTGGGAATGGATACTTGGGAGAAGGGAGACAATGTCAGGTAAGACTGAGCCCAGTGGAGTCTAGAAGGGATAATGCTGGGTATAGAAACAATGGCATTTATATGCTGTATACTAATGCCAGGAGTATCCGGAATAAGGGAGAGGAATTGGTGGCGCAGATAGCATCAGCCTGGCCAAAAATTATTGCGATCACTGAGACGTGGTTGACAGAATTGGATATAAAAACAGGAATAGAAGTCACTGGGTATAGCATTTTTCGCCAGGATAGGAGGGGAAAGCGTGGTGGTGGGGTGCTGCTTATGATAAGTGATGACCTATGTCCTCTAAGAGTGGAAAATTTGGAAGGTAGTGAGACAAATGATTTTGAGAGCGTATGGTGTGAGGTAGAGGTAGGCAAGACAGGATATTTAGTGGGGTGTTGCTACAGACCCAGGAGCACAGAGGATGGGGACCAGGAGATGTTTAGACAGCTAAGTTTGGCAAGTGCAAGAAGAATGATTGTTATGGGAGATTTTAACTTCAGTAGTATAAATTGGAGAGAGGAAGATGCATGTAACAATAGGGGAATGGAATTTCTAGAATTCTTGAGGGACAAATGTCTTAGGCAACATGTAACAGAGGGAACAAGAGGTTCAAAAATTTTGGATTTGGTTATAGCATCAGAAGAGTTGATAATAACTGAGTTGACGTCTCTCCCACCAGTTGGAGAGAGTGACCATATGGTTTTGACTTGGAAAATGAATAGACATGCAGGAGTATCAAAGAGACGGGAACTTATGTGGAATTATAAGGCAGGTGATTATAATAGTCTTAGACGTCAACTTCGGGAAGTTTCATGGAGGGAGGAATTGGAAGGCCGGGATATCACCAGTGCATGGGAAATTGTGAAAGAATATTTGTTATCAGCAATGGTAAGTTGTATACCACGAGTGAAGAAGAGGGCGCAATTTGGAGTAAAGTGGATGACAAACAATATTAAACAGGAATTGCATGCGAAAAAGAGGCTATGGAAGAGATATAAGGAGACAGGTGAAGAGATGCATGAGGAATATAAGACACAGGCCAGAAGAGTGACTCGTGTGGTAAGGAAAGCGAAACTGGAATATGAGAGGAGATTGGCCCTAAGATCCAAAGAAAATCCTAGGGAATTTTTTAGCTATGTGGCCAGTAGGAGGAGAAATGACTGTGGAAGAATGATATTGTGGGATAAAAATGGGAATAGAGTGACTGATGCAGAGGACATAGTGGAATTGTTCAATGAACACTTTATTGGAGTATTTCATCCTAGAGGAGTCAGTTTTAATGCTAGAGGGATAGGACTGGTACGAGGTCTGGAGGTACAGGAGGAGAGTGTGTTTCAGATACTGAGTACTCTGGATGTCAGTAAAGCTGTGGGACTGGATGGTATTTCGCCACGAGTTTTGAGAGAATGTGCTAGGGAATTGACAATACCTTTAACGTGGCTTTTCAATGAAAGTCTGGCTTTGGCAAAGGTGCCCAGGGAATGGAAGGAAGGTAAGATAGTGCCATTGCATAAGGGTGGTAACAGACTGGAAGTGTCTAATTATAGGCCAGTCTGTGTGTCATCAGTAGTTGTTAAGATCTTGGAGAAAGTAGTGAGGGACCGTGTACAGCATTGGGCAGATGAGGGTAATGTTATCTGTGAGAATCAACATGGATTTGTGAAAGGACGCTCTTGTTTTAGCAATATGCTAGCCTTTTATAATAAAGTTACAAGAGCATTAGATGAGGGAAAGGCATATACTGCAATTTTCTTAGACTTGGCGAAGGCATTTGACAGGGTGCCACATGATAAGCTGATATTTAAGTTGCAGCACATGGGTCTGGATGTCAGATTGGTCAACTGGATTCAGGATTGGCTGTCTGATAGGTATCAGAGAGTTGTGTATGGTGGAGCAGTTTCCAGGAGGCAGAGGGTTACAAGTGGGGTCCCACAGGGCTCAGTACTAGGACCTATATTGTTTAACCTTTATATCAATGACATAGCCAGTGGATTGCAGGGGGATATTCAGTTGTTTGCGGATGATGCGAAGCTTGGAAGGATTATTAGTAATAGTGCAGATGTGGTAGCCCTGCAAGAGGATTTAAATAAGCTAGATAGATGGGCAAATGAATGGGGGTGTCAGTTTAATGCAGCAAAATGTAAGGTCTTGAGGTTTGGGAAACATCGATGGGATGCTGCATACTCTATGGGAGGAGTTATACTGGAGGAAGTAGGGGAGACAAGAGATCTGGGGTTGATGATTGATAGAAACCTGAAGTTTAGGGGACATATTGCAAAGGTGGTGAAGGTAACACAGAGGATTGCTGCTATTATGAGAAGGACACTGACCTGCAGAGATAAGAGGGTTATCATTCCGTTGTATAAGTCTCTGATCAGACCACACTTGGACTATTGTTCTCAGATTTGGTCCCCAGGATTTGAAGGGGATAAATTAACCGTGGAAAGGATACAAAGACGGATGACAAAGATGGTTTCAGGGCTGTACAAGGATAGTTATGAGGATCGGCTTAGAGAATGTGGACTGCAGAGTTTGGTGGATAGAAGAAGGAGAGGTGATATGATTGAGACTTTTAAACTGTTGAGAGGTGGTTACAGGGTTGACACTGGGGAGTTCTTTCGCTTGGTTGATCAGCGGGAAGGAGTGATGACAAGAGGCCATCCCTGGAAGTTACGAAAGGAAACTGTGAGCAAGAGGGTAAGGAGTGGTTTCTTTGTGTGGAGGGTGGTTGAGCCGTGGAATGCATTGCCTGATGGAGTGGTGGGAGCGAGAACGGTCAGTGGGTTTAAGGAGTGGTATGATAAACTTTGTGTTTCTCAGGGGGGGACTTCCCCTCGATGAGTCTTGACAGACTTTATGTCTTAGAAAGGACCTCCCTCGATGAGTCTTTTGACTCCTTGGAGGCCTGAATAATAATAATAATAATAATAATAATCTAAAACACTCAGTGACTCTAGGTGCACTAAGAATTTTAGATGACTTTCATCACCTAGTAAAACACTACTGCCTTGCTTACTTGATGCTATGTTTCATTCCTAAAGCAGGGATTCTGGCATCTCTTTCCCCAATCTTCAAACATTCAATGTAAGTGATACTCTTCAACAATATGCCAAACATACTGCAGAGATCTAGAGCTTTCCCAATCTTCTAGGATACAGCAGAAAAGCTGATGCACAGAATGGCCACTAGGTAGTGCACAGAAATAAAACTAATAGAAATGCATTTAAGGAGGTTTCCTCATCAGCATCAGCTGTTGCATAATCCCACTACTGTCAGATTATGTCTTCTGGAGGGAGGCACAAGCAGTGGTGTACAAGAGGGGGTATTGTGGATGCTACATCATGGCATGAAGACTAGATGCTCTTTGTATGGACAATCCGTCCAAGAGTCCATCTCTTCTTTGTACACTTTCCCCCCTGGTATTTTTGTCTTCATTTCTAAAACACTAACATAACAGCAAACTCAGATATATAACATCACTGCAGTTAAAATAAAAACCAAACGTCTCTCAAAAAAACTCCCAAACAAATTTAAAAATCTTAAAAAAAATTGCGAGTGGAGGTCCTCCCTAAGAAACACAAAGTCTATCATACCACTCTTTAAACTCATCGACCGTTCTCGCTCCCACCACTCCATCAGGCAGTGCATTCCATGGTTCAACCACCCTCCATGCAAAGAAACCACTCCTTACCCTCTTGCTCATCTTGAACATGCTGGATACCAAAAAAGCTTCTGGTCCTGAATGTGTTTCATCATTTGTGCTAGAGATGTGTTCCTAACACCAGTCCTTTATCATCTGTACACAGTACTATGGTTAGCTGGCATCCACCCCACAGCCTGAAAGCAGACCCATACTCAGCTAGCTCCAATAAAAAAGGAGATAAGTATCTGCAATCAAACTATTAGCTTACTGCTCTTACCACTATGTTACCTAAAGTAATGGAGAAGGTCATCGACTTCTTCATCACCTGGAAAACTATCAACCGACCTATATATATTCTACAACTCAAGATCCATAGCAGATCATCTTGCCTGTATTACCCACCTCTGGAAACATGCAACAGAAAGGTTTGGAGAAACCTATGCTTACTCAACATACCCAAGGCAATGAATAGCTTAATTGGGGACTTCATGTTGGAGGCTTAATGGAATATATACAACATTTGGAAAGGATTAAAACTGATTTTTAATGCTTCCAATATTTTGTCTCAGTCACTGAGACATCTTCAGGGATTACAAAACAACTAATGTAACACACACTCAAATACAACACAATACTAAGTGAAACAAGTCGGTGACTTTAGAGTCACCCACTTGTTTCACGGTTGCATAAAACTTCCCAAAATTTGGGAAACATTAATTATCAGAGACACCACCTTACATCCTAAGCCAACTACAAATGCCCATAGAGGGCACCACCTCGATAGGACTTTAGAGTCACCCACGTGTTTCACTTAGTATTGTGTTGTATTTGAGTACATGTTACATTCATTTTTTTGTAATCATTGAAAATGTCTCAGTGACTGAGATGAAATATTAGAAGTATTAAAATCACTTTTAATCCTTTCTGAGTGCTGTATATATTTCATTAAACCTCCAACATGATATTCTCACTGCACTTATGAAGCTCACATGAATTGCAAAACAGTCATTAACAAAGTTAAGTCTGACACTGGAAGAGCCTAACATAGGAAACTTGCCTCTTGCACAAATGGAGGTCATGTCTTTTCGTGCCTTGCAAAGGTGGGTGGGTGTATTTTAAGCCTCAACACATGAACTGGGGACTTCTTAGCAAATTGTCATCATTTGCTCTGCCTTCCCTTTGGACTACCAGTTTTCTCTCGGATTGTGTAGAATTGTGGGGGGTGTTTTCTCTTCAGATTTTCTGACTAATGTAGCTGTTCCTCAGGGGGGTCTATTGTTTCACCCACCCTCTTCCTCATATACATAAAAACAACCTTCTCTCACTGACCTCAAGCACTATCCACAGATTTGCTGATGAGAGTACTCTCCAAATCTTGCAGAGTTCAAACATCTGAAGTTCATGTTCAAGAATGCCTATCCTACACACTGATTTTCATACCATCCTTGCAGCACTCAAACATTTCAAGATCATCTTCAAGAGCAACAATGATCTTCATATATTCCTTCAATGGAGTAATAACAAACTAGTCATCTTCAATGCTTCCAAAACACAACTGTGCCAATTTTTGAACAAAAAAGACCAGACTTTATTTCTTCTTCCCTTACCTTTAATAATGCTCAACTTAAATCATGACCAGATCTTTCTTCTTAAACTGATACTTGACTCTAGTCTTTCATGACACAAACATATAACTCTACAGCACCCTTCGCTTCCAAAAAAAACCTGGCATTCTTTTTCAGTGAAACATTACTTTTCATTATTCTAAGACAGAAGTCTCCAACTATAGGCCAGTCTGTATAACTGCAATTGTGGTCAAGGTACTGGAGAGATTGGTAAGGAATAGAATACAGAAGTGGGTTGATGGACATAGCATTCTTTATGATGGTCAGCATGGATTTGTAAAGGGTAGGTCCTGTTTTAGTAATTTACTTACATTTTATGATAAGGTGGCGAGTGTGTCAGATAAGGGGGAATCATATATAGTGATATTCTTAGACTTTCCAAAAGCATTTGACAGATTACCACATGAAAAGTTTCTGTGCAAGCTGCAGAGGTTAGAAGAATCAGAGATTGGCTCCCTGAATGATACCAGCAGATTGTGTATGATGGAGCAGTGTCTCAAAAAAGAAGGGTAACCAGTGGCATGCCCCAGGGTTCTGTTCTCGGGCCCTGCTGTTTAACTTGTTTGTAAGCAATATACCATGTGGACTGACTGGGGATCTAAAGTTGGGAAGAATTGTAAGTAGCACTGCTGATGCTGAATCCCTTCAGGAAGATTTGAATAGACGTTTTACTTGGACAAAAGAGTGAGGTTGTAGTTTTAATATCAATAAGTGCAAGGTGTTGCATTTTGGAGCACAGAAATATAATGCTGTGTACTATAGCAATGGTGCTGTACAGCAGAAAGTGGAAGAAATTAGAGATTTAGGAGTGATGGTTGACAGTAGACTGAAGTTTAGAGGGCATATCGCTAGTGTTGCAAAGGTTTCACATAGTAGTGCTGCTATGATAAGAAGTACTCTAACATGCAAGGATAAGGAAGTAGTTGTGCCACTGTATAAGGCACCGGTCAGACCACACTTGGACTAGTGTACTCAGATCTGGTCACTGGTTTTCAATGTGATGTAGAGACATTGGATAGGGTCCAGAGGCGAGTGACTAAGACGACAATATCAGGACTTTGGAATTCTGTCTATGGAGAGAGGTTGAAGAAATGTGGATTGGTGGATAGTAGGAAGAGAGGTGATATGATAGAGACATTTAAGTTAGTGAGAGGATTTTATCAGATTAATCCAGAGGGGATTATAAAAAGAGTACAAGGTGAGAGGGGAAGAACCAGAGGTCATTCCTGAAAATTATGTTAAAGTGTGGTGAAGAAGGGTGTGAGGAGTAGATTTTTTACATGGAGAATTGTCAGTGAATAGAATGCATTACCAGAAGGTGTTGTTAATGCAAGGAGTGTTAAGGATTTTAAGATTCTATATGATAAATATGTTGTAAGTTAAATGAACCTCCCACAATAACTCTGTCGACTCCATGGAAGTGTAATAATAATAATAATAATCAGTCTAGCTACTAACTCTGTACATATCCCAAATCCATTTGAACTTATATACTGCTCTTCAGATGGATGCACCTAAAATCTCTCTAAAAATTCTTGATGCTGTTCAGAAAAGAGCAGTTTGGCTAAATGACAATCCCATCACTCACACTTTCCAGCTACTGACTCACAGACCGTTAGTTTCTGTATTGCATCTTTCTAGAAACATTTCAATAGAAATATTCAGCAAAAATGGCATCCATCACTCTCCATCTTAATCTACATGAGCAACAGTTTTCTAATATCCATTTACAGATGAACTACTAACAGAACAAACTAACTATTCCTATTCGTCTTTCTTTTTATCTATGTTTGTTCTCTAGAACAGTTTTCTTCATGAAGTATATTCCCCAAAGACTACACCCATAAGCTATTTAAAAAGAGTCTCAACAGATTAGTTTTCTCTTTACTCCTGGCCACAAACATCAATCAGCTGCTATATGTTCTGAATACTCTCATGTGTGTGTGTGAGAATGATATAAAAATTCATGGCATATGCTATAAGTTTATGAACTTTTCTGGCTAGGACTACCATAAAAAATAAAATAAAATAAAATTGCATTCCTAATTTTTACTGCCACAGGATATTTAATTCTATTTTAGTCTACTCTGCTTGCTCACTGCAAGCAGAGTAGACTAAAATAGTCCCATGAGTCACTGAGAGTCCCATGCCAACCAATATTATTATTATTATTATTCAGGTCTCCATGGAATCAAAAGTCTCATTGTGGGAGGTCCTTCCTAGGAAACATAAAGTCTATCATACCACTCCTTGAACTCACTGACTATTCTTGCTCTCTCACCACTCTATCAGGCAATGCATTCCATGGTTCAACCACCTTCCATGCAAAGAAACTACTCCTCACCCTCTTGCTCACAGCTTCCTTTTGTAACTTCCAGGGATGGCTCCTTGTCATCACTCTTTCCTGCTGTTCCACCAAGCAAAAGAACTCCCCATTGTCAACCCTGTAACCACCTCTCAAATTTTCACACAATACCTATCCCATCTCTCTTTAAAGAACAATGGGATAGGTATTGATCACTTTTAGAGTGACCCCTTGTTCTCTCTGTTTTGTCACATAATGAAAAATTTCCTCAATCTTATAACACCCCCTTTAGAAACTCATATTACTATTATATTCCTCTCTTTTCTCCTATCAACTAAACTTTTAACACCAAAACTTCACTCTATCTTCATGGGGAACATTCCATAGAACTATACCATCTTGGTCATTTGCCTCTGAATCCTCTCCACTATATCTTCATCCAAGACATCCAGGAAACCACATCTGTGTACAGTAGTCCAGATATCACCATATCAAAGACTTATATAGAGGTATAATTACTATTATCATAATCATTATTTTCACTATTATCATAATAATATTTTTTTTCCCATTAGGGAGTGAACAGTGCAGTCTCCAGCAAAGTGGTCTGTGAAAAAAAGATGTTTTGATGTTAATTGGTAACAATATATTATCACTTTAGTGTAATTTTAGTCTGGTTTGGGCATGGTGCATTTTAAACTTAATCAATTTCAAGTACTTTTTCAGAATAACACTTAACGGTGGTAAAAACAAGGTTATCCAAACATAAGAGGGTGGTCTGAAAAGTTCTCGGCCTAACAATGAAAAAACGAATTTATAATTCAAAATTATTTTGAAATTATAAATTTTCCATTAAGACTAATACATTTATTCCAGCGAAGCTCCAGCGCCATTATCCGATTCCTGTAGTGGTTCTCAATAAGATCTGCAAAATACCCCTGTACAGCTGCAATCACCTCTTGATTCAAAGAAAAACACTGACCAGTGAGGAAGAGTTTTAGTTTTGGGAAGAGATAGAAGTCAGAGGGAGAAAAATCTGGCAAATAGGGTGGATGTTCCAACAAGTCATAGTGCAGATCCCTTAATTTTCCCATTGCCAAAACACCTTTGAGGAAGGTGCATTGTCCTGATGAAAGATGATTTTTTTTCTTCTGCAAACCGGAGCATCTCAAAACACTGATGCCATGACCTTTCCTGCTGATAGAACTTACTTTGTCCTCTATGGCATTGAACAACCGGCTTCTGTCCACTGTTTTGACTGTTGTTTGGATTCTGGTGTGTAATAGATAATCGAAGTCTCATCCATAGTAATAAATCTATGCACAAAATCAGTTTTATTCTTGTTAAAATGCTCCAAGCACTGTTTAGAGATTTTCATGAGAGTGCATTTTTGATCTACTGTGAGCAAGCGAGGCACCCATCTTGCACAAAGCTTTTTCATTTGCAATTCTTCACGCAAACTATATCCTACACATTCTTTTGAAATGCCTGTAGTCTCAGCAGTGTCACACACTTTGAATCGCCAGCCATCCAATACCATATCATGCACTTGATCAATGATTTTTGGTGTTGTTACACCTTTTGGACATCCTTCACATGAATCATCTTCAAGGCTGGTATGGCCATGTTTAAACTCAGCAGCGCATTTCTTAATTGTCAGAAATGAAGGAGAAGAGTGCCCATAAACTTTTATGAACTTCGAATGAATTTCTTTTGGTGTGAAACCTTCTTTTACAAAGAATTTTACGATACTCAATTTTATCCATTTCAAGGGATACAGACAACACTTTTGCTTCAGACAGCTGTATAAAACAAACACAGAATGACTTGCAATTTCACATGGATGCTTATGGCAGATGTACTTAGAAAAAAAGAATCTTGCTGATAGTGTTGCAATCTATGGTCGAGGCTGAGAACTTTTCAGACCGCCCTCGTATACTGTGAAAGTCAAGTGTGTTGAATGGTGTGGATTTTTCCAAGATGGTTCATTGCCAGGAATGCAGTATAAATGAGTGGGTGAATGTAGATGTGTTGGGCAGAAATACTCAAGCTGTGAGTATTTCTGCCCAACATATCTGTGATATGTTAATGGATTGCAGTGATTTGAAGGAAAGTTGGGAACCAGAAGTAAGTGAAGAATACCAGACATAAGGTAGTGATGGATGCAAGACTGATAGCCAGAAGAGCGAGTGTGAGAATATGAGTGTGGAAAATGTGATTATGAATATGGAAATGATTAAAAACAAAAAACCAGGAGTAATTACAGATGAGGAACTCTGCCTGACTGATGAAGCAAAGTATAGTGTGACTGTGGAAATGGAAGATGAAGCAATAGTGGAGCAATTGCTGGAAAGCAAGAGTTAAAGAATGAAATTATTAAAATGAGTAATGAAATGTGGTGTGTTCAGAATGAAATTAGATGTATAGTGGATATTATTATTATTCAGGCCTCCATGGAGTCAAAAGACTCATCATGGGAGGTCCTTCCTAAGAAACACAAAGTCTCTCAAGACTCATCGAGGGGAGGTCCCCCCTAAGAAACACAAAGTCTATCATACCACTCCTTAAACTCATTGACCGTTTTCGCTCCCACCACTCCATCAGGCAGTGCATTCCACGGTTCAACCACCCTCCATGCAAAGAAACCACTCCTTACCCTCTTGCTCACAGTTTCCTTTCGTAACTTCCAGGGATGGCCTCTTGTCATCACTCCTTCCTGCTGTTCAACCAAGCAAAAGAACTCCCCAGTGTCAACCCTGTAACCACCTCTCAACAATGCAACCACCTCTTAACATATGAATGGAAGAGTGCAAAAGAATAAAAAGAAAGATAGTGGAAAGAAAGAAAGAGGTAACAAATGACTCAAGAAACAAGGGTGAGAAAAGTTTTGCATTGATTGAGTATTTCTGCCCCTAAATGGCTGGAATAAGTGAAACATGGTTGGATGAGAATGATGTCTTGATGGTAATAGAAATGGAGAGATATGATGTAGGCATACATTTCTGTGGTTAAGCAGTTCTGTAGGTAGTTTTTGATATTGAGACCACAATGTAATATAAAGAGTTTATTACAAATAAACTTGATATATGAGATAGGTGCTGTTCAGCAAAAATGGCATCTATCACTCTCCACCTTAACCATCATATCTCTCTATGGAGAGATATGATGTTTTTCACAAAGATAGGAAAGGTAAGAAGAGAGAGGGGGTGCTGCTGATGATAGCAGGGGAATTATGTTCATGCACAGTTGAGATACAAGGAGAAAAAAGTGGCAGTGGCTTAGTGAACAACCAAAGGATTAACATTATGGGTAATTTTAATAATAGCAATATTGACTGGAATGAAGATATATGAGGGTGGTTCCATAAGTTTCCAGTCTGACTAGCTTTTAGAGGTGATAGAAACAAAACAAAACAGTGTCACTTTTCAACATAATCTCCCTTTACTTCAACACACTTTTTGCATCTTTGAATTAACATTTCCATGTCCTTGAAAAAATAGTCTGTACTTTTGTCTGCAAAATGGCCTAGAACTGCATCTTTCACCTCATTGTCATCTGTAAGTTTTCTTCCTCAAAAGTCTTTCTTCAGTTTTGAGAAGAGATAGTAGTCACTAGGTGATAGATCTGGGCTCTAGGGTTGGTGTTCAATCTCCTGGAAGCTACAATCCTTCACTGCAGCCTTTGTAACAATAGCTGTATGGACTGGAGCACTGTCTTGAAGCAGGCAAACACCATGACTCAGCATTCCTTGTCTCTTCTCCTTTATAGTATTGTGCAGTTTGTACAGGGGTGAAGCATAATATTCTGCATTCATGGTGGTATTCCTTTCCTTGAAGTCAATCAAAAGAATTCCCTGGTAATCCCAAAAGATTGTTGCCATGATCTTCTTGGCAGACTGAGTAACCTTGGCTTTTCTTGCCAGTGCTTCGCATGGTTTGCACCACTCCATGGATTCCCTTTTGGAAAGAGGATCATAATAAAGGACCATGGTTTTATCCCTGGTGACAATAGATTCCAGCACTGAATTCCTTCTGATTCCCTTAGCAAAGCTCTAAAAACTTGTGGGAACAGGTCTAATGCTTCTTCTGGATTGAAGAGAGAAGTTGGAGCAGCCATCCTGCACTGATATTCATCATGTGAAGCTTCTTGTGAATGGTGCAAAAGACAGTTGTTATAGAAAGCCCCAACCTTGCTGAGATTTCTTTAAGCTTCAGCCGTCTGTCATCGAGAAGTTCCTCCTCAATAAGAGAGACATTTTCCTCAGTCATTACTTTCAGCCGACTATCATGAGGATCATCTTCCTAGGCAAAACTGTTTAGGCAATTTTTCCTTCATGGTGGAATATGAAGGAGAAGCTTCTTTCCCATAAACACCATCCAATCACTGTTTGATGGCCACTTGGAGAAAGCTCTTCTTGGGTGAAAAACTTTATCACAGCACGGTACTCAATTTTTAAACCTTACAGCCACGTAGAGTGCCAAGCATTAGTCAAACGAGTGCCTCCAACTGAATGATTCAAGTAGAGAGTTGAAACTAACCTCCCCATAGATGGTGCTATCTGTCATGCATGGTGTTTTAAAATTAGTGTGAAATTTGTATGTCAAACCTGAAACTTTTGGAACCTACCTCATAGCATCAAGGAATAAGGAGAATGAATTTCTTGAGTTTCTTAAGGGTCAACAATCTTAGGTAGTATGTGATGGAGAGCACATCTAGTCTTAGATCTGTTATATCATCAAAGGATGTGATTGAGAATGGAGTGTCTAATCATCCTCCATTATGAAAAGCTTAGGAGAAATCTGAGAGCTAATAGTGTGGAAAGTGAAGTTGAGTGGGAAGGATATTGATGCTGTTTGGGCATTGATCAAGAGCTATTTAACAGCAGCATGTGAGTATATTCCAAAGGTGAAAAGGCAAAACAAAGTGGGAGTAAAATGGATGAATGAAGAGATTGAGTCTGAAATCAGGAAAAAAGATGGCACTGTGGAGGAAACACAAGATGAATATTGGTAGTGATCAGTTGCATGAAGAGTATAAAGAGCAGACGTGGAAGGAAACTAAGTTGGTAAAGGCAACAAATTAGCAGCACAAAGTCTCCACTTTGTGCTGCTAATTTCTTCTCATAATCTCTACTATGAGAAGAAATTAGCCAATCAAGCTAAGAAAAATCCTAGTGAGTTCTTTCGATGTATCAAGTAGAAGAACAAATGACTATGTGAGGATGATGCTAGTTGATGACACTGGCAGATTGGTAAACAATGTAAAATAGATCAGTTTATCAGTGTATTTCATCCTCATGAAGTTAACATTAGGAAAGCTGGAATGTTAGATGATGATGGTAGTTGAGTGGTGAAGATGAAAAGCTGTAGAGTAGGTGTGCTCTCTTGATGGGTCCTTGGAGGTGGCACGTAATGACAGCATCTTGGGCAGCATTTATTTGCTTTAGACCCTGCGGCTTCTTGCAGCTACTGTATATTAAAATAATAAGAAGAATATTGTAATGAAGTTCTTGATTTTCTTTAAAAAATTTTCGTCCCTTTTTCTCATTAATTTTTCACTTATATTTTGTAGATCTTGTAGGTTTGAAAGTTATTCTTGTAAAGCAGGTGTCGCATTGGCTTGTGATGATAGCTTGTATTTGAAAGGTGGAATGGATAGTTTCAATGAAAATAAACTTTTCATAATGTTTAATTAAGATATTCATTGAAGTAAATCCAAACACAAATTAGGTGTCAGTTGCGAAGTTCATATTATTAGAAAAGAAAATGGCACTCTATAAAGGTGCAGCAAGTGAGGCTGCAAGTACCTTACAGTTAAAAAAGAAGTGTGAAAAGGCTCTTGAGGAATTGGAACACTGGAAACGGAAACTTGAAGAAGAAATGAAATTATCTAACATAGAAAATAAATTTGCCACTCATTATGATGCTGTAGAGCAGCAATTAAAGTCTAGTACTATAGGTTAGTTACTCTTGATGAAAGAAGGCTAAACAATAAGATGTCATAAAAGAAAGAGAAAGACAGTTAGCATAAAAACAACATGAAAAAGAACTTTGAAGACAGAGAGAGATTCAAGAAAAGCGAGAGGCCAAAGAAAGACAACAAAGACAGATTGCTGCTCTGTCATTTAGAATAGATGATGAAGAAAATGGTTGATGAAGGAAAGAAGGATGAGGAAGTAGAAAAAGAGGAAAAGGAAACAGAAGAAGAAAGTTAAGATAAAGTGAAAATCAAAGTTGAAAATAAAGTAGATAGTGATGGTGATGATGGTAGTGAAAATCATGGGATTCTCATATTAATAATAAAAACTCTCACAACATTGAAAAAAATGACTTTTACTCTGATTCATCCTGATTTTCTGGATCTTGAAGGACCAAGAAAAAAGAAAAAAAAAATTGGCAAGAATCCAGATACTGATACAAGTTTCTTACCTGATAGAGAAAAGGAAGAGGATGAAAGAAGGTTAAGAGAAAATTATGCCAGGAATGGGTTCAGAAAAAGAAAAATTAAAGAATGAAGAAATAGAAATAACTTTTAGTTATTGGGATGGTTCTGGCCATAGACGCAGTGTAAAAATGAAGGGCAACAGCATCTACCAGTTTCTTCAGAAATGCTTAGAAATTTTGCAAAAAGAGTTTTATGAACTGCGAGCAGTAACTGCTGATCAGCTAATGTATGTTAAAGAGGATCTCATTATACCTCATCACTATACTTTCTATGATTTTAATGTTACCAAGGCAAGAGAAAAAAGTGATCCACTATTTAGTTTTGATGTGCATGATGATGTAAGATTAGTCAGTGATGCAACAGGCGAGAAAAATTAGTCTCATGCTGGTCAAGTATTATTGCATAGTTGGTATGAGCACAATAAGCGCACATTTTTCCTGCATCTCGCTGGGAACCATATGATCCTACTAAGAATTATGAAAAATATACAATTTTGGATTGCAAGAAATTTTAAGAAAAAAAAAAGTAAATAGGTTTATAAACAAATTTAAGTGTAAAATATGACTTATTTGACAAGTAAGTATTTTGCATTATTAAATATTAAGCTTTTATACCTATTTTAATTACTAGTATATAAACTAGGAAACAGTCTTATTGGATATGATAATATTTTGTTACCTTCTTTAAATACAAAACTTCAGACTTATTAAAACTAAGTATTAAAAGGCTTTGCTGGTAGATATGTAACACACCACATCTCAGTCATTGACAAGTACAGTCATCTCTCACTGTAACAAACTTAAGGAATCACAGGAACAGTTCAGTATAGTAGATAATTTGCTATAGAGGATCTTTTAGCACTGCTTTGTACTCGTGATTCTTTGATTGGGACTTTTCAGTTTGTTATATTGAGCAAGTCTGTTATAGTTGTGTTTTTTGTAGTGAGAGATGAACTAATGATAGGACCATTTGTAGTTGCCGACTTTTCTGGTTTTGAGCAAGGTAAAATAAATGTGTTACATCTAATTTTTGAAGTCTTTTTTTTTTTTTAATAAAAAAAAGACTTCAAATCTGAGTAAGAAGCCTGTATCATTAGGAAATCATGTAGCTGTTGTTCCTTGCTAATATCTTTATTTTGTTCACTGGCTGTGGTAAACAAAAAAGATGAAAATTCATCTCTTTCATAATATTACAAAAAAAACAAGAAATCTTATAAAAGGTATTTATTAACTGGCTTATATTTTGGTGGGTTTCAAACAGAGCACAACTTCTAGTTGCAATACAAACTCAACAAGCAGTAAATGAAACGGGTTAAGATCCTAAAGTACTAATTTGGCATCCTCTAATTGTGTAGAAGTTATTACAGTTATTCTATTAAAGTTGATCTTAAGATGACTATCTCTCACATTTATGGCAGATTAATGCATCCATACTTGATGCTGTTAGAATGCATCATAGCCATTGCCAAATCTAAGAATAGCCTTTCCAACTTATAACGACTGCTCTATAGCACATTTTTTCCTTCCATCTGATCTTGTGTGAAAATGTCCAAATCATGGTCTGCGACCTGACTTGCTGTAATGATGGGAATGAATGTGTTTCCGAGGCAGTTGTTAATAGATCTTCCTATCTGCCATATCACAATCACAGGACACTTCATACACTCCAGGATGTGAGGGAGGATGAAGCTTGGTTTTGGTGACCTGATCAGTTTTGCTAGTTTGTTTATTGCATTGTAATCTTATTCTTCCGAAATGTAACGTCCAGAATTGTGCTCTGATTTTCTTGGAATTAATTTTCAAATATAGATTGCAGAATAAGTGGAGAGGGGATAGCTGAAACAGTAAGATGAAAATTTCCATGAACACTTGAAAAAAAAAAAAATCTAAATATTGAAAAGTAATGTACATGTGAAATTTACTTCACTTTCTCCTCCTCTCCTCAAAATTTGATTCAAACACTTTCATTCTCTTGGTTGCTGCTTAATTATCTAAAAATTATCCTCAATGTGTATTTAGAATAAAAGTTTTGTTACTATATATACATTAACACAAATATAAAATATTTGTGTTAATGTAAATTCCACCTACAAAAGGTTGCTCTAGAGAAAACAGGAAGTTCTTTTCAAGCCACACTGGTCCCTTTTAAACAAAGTGGTGATCTCATACTGAGTGGCAAAGTTCATCTTCTATGTTTTTAAAATGCAGTCTATTAGAACTAGGGCCCAATGCCTTTTGTCACTTCTATAATGTATTTAAAATAGAGCAAATAATTTCTATATAGTTTTCATTACATAGAATTAATGCACTAATGTATTTTATAACTATATATTATGTAGCAGCAAAGGGAGGAAGGATTTTCACTGTGTTGACTATAATAATTCTTTGAATAAATAAAAATGATTTATTCAAGGAATTATTTTTGTCATTTTGATTTAAAAATCATGATTGGTTGATTTATCTTTAGGTATTTTGTTATTTATGTACAGTATTTATGTTATGATAAAAAAAATATTCATTACTTCACCTGAAGTAATGAATATATCCATGTGAAACTTTATATCTGGAGAATTGTAAAGTGAAATGTAAATAAATATAAGTATTTAAATTTAAAAAATGTAAGTTATTCATATAAATAAAATACAGACTTTATTTTGCCTATCTGTAGATAATTTTTGAAAATCATTTTTTAAATAAAATCCACTTTACGACAATTAAAAAACAATACAAAACAAAAAAATAATAAATGGTGGAACGATAGAAAGTGTGGCAATAGCAATTAAGAGAGGTGAAAGGATGGATGAGATGATTGTGATGGTAGGAACAAATGACTCGAAAGGTAATGCAAATTGGGCAGTGAGAGATATGAGATTCTTGCTTGAGGTTGTACCAAAGAAGATGCAGAGAGAAAAGATAGTGTGCGTGTTGCTTAGGTATGATAGTGACGAGCTGAGCAGTAATATTGAATAACATAATAGCTAGAATGTGTCAGAAGAGAGGATTGGAATATGTAGATGCTTGGAGGGTGTTTGAGAACAGAGAGGAATTGTATGTGACAGACTGCTTACATATGAATGAGGAAGGATGTAGACATCTGGAGAGATTGCTGTTCTGAACGAGTCAGTGTGCCCATGCAGGTAAAGTAGAATGCTCAAGGTGGATGGTAGCAGGGGTGGCCTCTTGTGGGAAAGGGTATTTGGGAGAAGGGGGACATCAGATAATGCTGAGCCCAGTGAAATTTAGAGGGGATAATTCTGGGTATAGAAATAGTGGCATTTTTATGCTTTATACTAATGCCAGGAGTAGCTGGAATAAATGAGAGGAATTGGTGACGCTGATAGCATCAGCCTGGCCAAAAGGACCACTGAGACGTAGTTGACAGCAGAAGAGGATATAATAACAGGAATAGAAGTAGCAGGGTACAGCATTTTTTCGGCAGGATAAGAAGGGAAAGCATGGTGATGGTGGAGTATTGCTTATGATAAGTAATGACTTATGTCCTCTAAGAGTGGAGGCTTTGGAAGGCAGTGACACTAATGATTTTGAAAGCATATGGTGTGAGGTAGAGATAGGCAACACGGGATATTTAGTGGGATGTTGCTACAAACCAAGGAGCACAGAGGGTGAGGACCAGGAGATGTTTAGACAGTTGAGCTTGGCAAGTGCAAGAAGAAGAACGATTGTTATGGGAGATTTTAACTACAACAGTATAAGCTGGGAAGAGGGAAATGCATGTGTAGTAATAAAGGGATGGAATTTCTAGAATTCTTGAGGGACAAATGTCTTAGGCAACATGTAATAGAGGAACCAAGAGGTTCAAAGAGTTTTGGATTTGGTCATAGCATCAGAAGAGTAGATAATAACTGAGATGACATATCTCCCACCAGATGGAGAAGTGACCATGTGGTTTTGACTTGGAAGATGAATAGACATGCAGGAGTATCAAAGAGACAGGAACATATATGGAATTATAAGGCAGGTGATTATAATAGTCTTAGACATTAACTTGGGGAAGTTTCATGGAGGGAGGACTTGTAAGGCCGGGATATCATTAGTGCTTAGGAAACTGTGAAGGAATATTTGTAACCAGCAATAGTAAGCTGTATTCCACAAGTGAAGAAGAGGACACAATTTGGTGTCAAGTGGATGACAAACAATATTATTATTATTATTACCCAAGACCTCATGGAGTCAAAGACTCATCCTGGAGGTCCTTTTATCACACACACAGCTCATCATACCATGATTTGAACACATTCAGACTCCCTGCAGACACCACACTCTCAGGCAAGGCATTCCAATTATTTACAACTCTGCACGAAAAAACCTGCATCTCACTCCCTTCTCACACCTTCTTTATACAGTTTCCAGGGATGACCTCTGGTTCTCCCCTGATCACCCACTATTTTCTGTAGAACTTCTCCAGCATTGTTCCTATAACAACCCCTTACCAAATTGTAGGTCAATGTCATATCTCCCCTCTTCCTCCTGTCCATCCACCAGACTCTGCAAATTGCATCTCCTGAATCTTTCCTCGTACTCGACATTCCAGAGGTCAGAAACTACCTTAGTCAGTCGCCTTTGGACCTTTCCAACATCTCTTCATCCTTCTGAAAATCAGGTGACCAAATCTGGGCACAATAGTCCATGTGTGACCTAATCAAAGCCTTATACAATGGAACAAAATCTCCCTACTTCTACAAGTCAGTGTCCTCCACATAATTCCAAGAAGCCTTCATGTTGTCTTCACAATTTTGGCTATATGTCCCCTAAATTTCAGATCCTTATCCACTATCACCCCCAGACCTAATTTCTTCCACCTCCAACAATGTATCCTCATCAAGCATAAATTCTGTATCTCATCTTTCTTTTACAAATTTTAAAACCTTACATTTTGCAACATTGAACTCACATCCCCATTTCCATGCCCAATCACTCAATTTATTCAAGTCTTCCTGCAAGGTCACAACATCCTCACTACGCCTCATGGTTCATCCCAACTTTGCATCATCTGCAAACAACTGAATATCTTCATTCAAATCTTCACCTATATCATTAGCATACAAGTTAAACAGTAATGGCCCTAAAACAGATCCCTGAGGCATTCCACTAGTGACTTTCCTTTTCTTTGACATCGCTCCCCCATACACAACTTGTTGATACCTATCAGACAGCCAATCTCCAATCCAATGCACCAATCTAATATCCAACCCCATCCACTCCAGTTTGACTATCAATTTATCATGAGGCATCAAAAGCCTTTGCAAAATCCAAGTATATCACTGTGTATCCTTCTCCTCTGTCCATGGAAGCAATCACCTTATTGTGATAAGTAAGTAGATTACTAAAATATGACCTCTCTTTAGCAAATCCATGCTGTTCATCAGAGATAATACCATTATTGTTGTCAACCCAACTCTGAATCCTAGTTCTCACAAGCTTCTCCAACAACTTAACCACAACACCTGACACACAGATAGGCCTATAGTTTGATGCTTGAGCTCGATCACCTTTATGAAGTGGCACAATCTTGCCCTCCTTCCACTACTTAGGAACTTGACCTAGTCCAAGACTCGTATTAAAAAAATATGTCAAGGCCGACGTCAACTCCCTGACACATTCCTTCAGAATACGCGGTGATATATTATCAAGTCCCACAGCCTTATTTACATCTAGTTTGCTCAACTCCCCATACACCTCTTGCTCACTTACAGTCAGTCTCTCTTCCCCATCATCAACTGCTTTCAATCTCTCCATGAAATCATATTCACAAAATTGAAAGACCTTTATGAACTGCTCATTAAGTATCTCTACCACACCTTCTGCAACAGCTGTCTTTATACCATTTTCTCCAATCAATGTCATCCTTCCATAATCACTCTTTCTTTTGCTGGCTACATATCGAAAGAACTTCTTAGGATTCTTTTTGGCTTCATTAGCTTACTGCTGTTCATACCTCTCTTTAGCTACCCTCACCAACCAAGTCACCCTCCTTGCCTGGTCTTTGTAGACCTCATGGAATTGGTTATTTCCACTTCGCTTATGCTGCCTCCACAATGCCCTCTTTCTCTGTATCGCATGCTTAATCTCTTTATTTATCCATTTCACACCTACTTTATTTAACCTTCTCACCTTTGGAATATATTTAGACATTGCATCTACTAGATAGTTTTTGAAAATCCCCCAAGCTGCATTGATCTCTTTTCCAGCTAAATTGTCATTCCATGTTACACCTACAAGCTGTCTCCTGAGCTCTTCATAATCACCCCCTTGTAGTTCCACATATATCCACATATACCCTTTTCTCACAGAGGTTCTCACACTGCTGGTAACGACCCACGTAAACGCTTCATGGTCACGCTCACTAATTGGTGTATAATTTGACACCTCATTTATAATTACATCCTCTGATGAGATGACCAAATCCAAGATCCTCAATCCTCACGTGCCCTCTGTTAAATACTGTCTAGTTATCCCTCAAAAACTCAAGATACTCATTTTCTTTACTTCCAGTTGCTATCTCATCATTCTGTCTATATTGCCATGATTAAAATTACCCATAATAATCACCCTTTTCTTATTTGCTTGATTATACATTTCATTTGATTATATTACATATTAAACAGGAACTGCATGTGAAAAAGAGGCTATGAAATAATATAAGGAGACAGGTGAAGAGCAGATGCATGAAGAATATAAGACACTGGCAAGGAGAGTGACTACTATGGTAAGGAAGGCGAAACTGGAATATGAGAAGAGATTGGCCCTAAGATCCAAAGAAAATCCTAGGGAAATTTTTAGCTATGTGGCCAGTAGGAGGAAGAATGACTGTGGAAGAATGATATTGTGGGATAACAATGGGAATAGAGTGACTGATGCAGATGACATAGTGGAATTGTCCAATGAACACTTTATTGGAGTATTTCATCCTGGAGGAGTAAATTTTAATACTAGAGGGATAAGGCAGGTTCGAGGATTAGAGGTGCAGGAGGAGAGTGTGTTTCAAATACTGAGTACTCTGGATGTCAGTAAAGCTGTGGGACTGGATAGTATTTCACCATGAGGTTTGAGAGAATGTGACAGCTCCCTTTGACCTGGCTTTTCAATGAAAGTCTGGCTATGGGAAAGGTGCCCAGGGAATGGAAGGAAGATATGATAGTGCCATTGCATAAGGGTGGTAGCAGACTGGAAGTGTCTAATTATAGGCCAGTTCGTGTGTCATCAGTAGTTAAGATCTCGGAGAAATTAGTTAAGGACTGTATACAACATTGGGCAGATGAAGGTAATGTAATCAACATGGATTTGTGAAGGGACGCTCTTATTTTAGTAATATACTAGCCTTTTATAATAAAGTTACAAGAACAGTAGATGAAGGAAAGGCATACACTGCCATTTTCTTGGATTTAGTGAAGGTATTTGACAGGGTTCCACATGATAAGCTGATATTTAAGTTGCAGCACATGGGTTTGGATGTCAGGTTGGTCAACTGGATTCAGGATTGGCTGTCCGATAGGTATCAGAGAGGTGGGGCAATCTCAAGGTAGCAGAGAGTTACAAGTGAGGTCCCACAGGGCTCAGTACTGTGACCTATATTGTTTAACCTTTATATCATGACATTGTCAGTAGATTGCAGGGGAAGATTCAGTTGATTGCAGATGATGTGAAGTTGGGAAGGATTATAAGTAATAGCCCTTACTTGAATAGATGGGAAAATTAATTGGGGTATCAGTTTAATGCAGCAAAATGTAAGGTCTTGAGGTTTGGGACACATCAATGCGATGCTGCATACTGTATTGGAGGACCTATACTGGAGGAAGTAGGGGAGACAAGAGATCTGGGGTCGATGATTGATTGACATATGAAATTCAGGAGACATACTGCAAAGGTAGTGAAGGTAACACATAGGATGGTTGCAATACTGAGGAGGACACTGACCTGCAGAGATAAAAGAGTTATCATTCCGCTGTATAACACCCTGATCAGACCACACTTAGACTATTGTTCTCAGATTTGGTCCCCAGGATTTGAAGGGGATAAATTAACTGTGGAAAGGATATAAAGGCAGATAGCAAAGACAGTTTCAGGGCTGTACAATGTTAGTCATGAGGATGTGGACTGCAGAGTGTGATAGACAGAAGAAGGAGAGGTGATATGATTATGACTTTTAAAACTGTTGAGAAGCGGTTACAGGGTTGACACAGGAGAGTTCTTTCGCTTCGTTGAACAGCGGGAAGGAGTGATGACAAGGGGCCATCCCTGGAAGTTACGAAAGGAAACTGTGAGCAAGATTGTCAGGAGTGGTTTCTTTGCATGGAATGAATTGCCTGATAGACTGTTGAGAGCAAGAATGGTCAATGAGTTTAAGGAGTGGTATGATACACTTTGTGTTTCCTAGGAGGGACCTCCCACAATG
Organism: Typopeltis vanoorti; assembly: GCF_054136105.1. NCBI lineage: Eukaryota > Metazoa > Arthropoda > Arachnida > Uropygi > Thelyphonidae > Typopeltis > Typopeltis vanoorti. The sequence continues at coordinate 75,494,060 of NC_143571.1, forward strand.
AGTCTGTATATATTTGTGTTTCCTAGGATGGACCTCCCATGATGGGGCTTTTGACTCCTTGGAGGCCTAAATAATAATAATAAGTCGGTAGGTGTTGCACTGATATGATTGTCGGCTTGTCGAGAGCTCCTGAAAAGATCAGTAGTATTTTATGTTATCATTGGCAATTTTACTAGAATTTTACGTAGTATTGTTTGCTTTGCTTTTCTTAGTGTGTCTGTGCAATTTTTGTGTTATTTTGTGTTATTTTAATTATTATTTTTAAGATAAGATAAGATAGCGTCCATATGGCACCGATTAAAAAAAAAAATGGCAGCCAGGTCGCCATGTTTGTTTAAGAGTTTTGATATAAAAGAGTTTAAGCAATGTTCTGTCTGTGAGATGTATGCTTTGCGAAGAGCGGTTGGAGTCTGGTTAGATGGTGATAGTGGAGTTAATATGTGCAGAAAGTGTAAGGAGAATGAGGATGTAAAGCGTGTTTCGGGTGGCGAGAGTGATATGGTTAAAGAAAGTCAGAATATAGAAAATAGTGATGTGATAAGCAATTGCGAGGTAGTACCAGACAGGTGTGAGAGTGTCGTTGAAAGTGTAAATGAAGGTAGAAATACAGAACAAATGGATGATTTAAATGATAATAAAAATGGTGAGATAGATGCAAGTAGTGAAATCGCATAGGTGAGTGGAGTGATACACAGAGCAAAGCAGCAACTGGAGCATATGCAAAAATGTGTATTGAACGTACCGACTAATAAACGGCGAAAGTCCGATACGAAAAATAAGATAATGTTCGTAAACATAAATAATATGAAGGAGCAAGTGCTGTATGGAAATTCGTTATTAAGAGGTGTGATAGGTGAGAGTTTCACGAAATCGTACCAACCAGGTGCGAACATAAAGGATGTCAATGAGTCTATTCGAGTGCAAAAACAGAGGGTGAAAGAAATGATAGTCGTGGTAGAAACAAATGATTTGAAAGAAGACAAAATGGAAATGATAGAGGATGTGAGGGAATTACTTGAGGTAGCAAAAAAGAAGAGTGAGAGAGTTAGGATGGTGAGTATTTTGCCGCAGTATGACAGTGAAGTGTTTAGGAGGGCCATAATTGCCAATGACTTTATGCGTGGGTTATGCATGTAGAGTGGTGTGGAATTTGTGGATGTGTGGAGTGAGTTCGATGGGCAAAAGGATTTATATCAGATGGATGGGTTACATTTGAATGGATTTGGTGTACGCAGGCTTGAAAAAGTGTCGATGAATGAAGTAGAAGTGGATGTACAGACTCAGGGAAACTAGATTTATTAAGGGGGGGGGAGTAGATATGCAGACTTTAGGGAGGCAGTTGAGTGTATGAATGAGTATAATATGCCCGAGTGAGTACGAAGGACAACAAATCAGAATGGGATAGTTAGTATAAGGCATCAAAGTAGGGATGGGACTAACGGGCTTCTGCAATTCATGTACACTAATGCCAGGAGCATTAGGAACAAGGAGCAGCAGTTTTTGGCCTTGATTGGCACTTCCAGGCCACAGGTTGTTGGTATTAGTGAAACATGGCTGACAGAAGATGATAAAGCTAGTGGGATTGAATGTGACGGGTATAGCGTGTTCAGGAGGAACAGGGAGAATAAAAAGGGGTAGGAGTGTTATTGATGATAGCTGATGAGTTGCAGCCAAGGAGTATAGAAGTTGAACTGCAGGATAGAGAAAAGAGCACATTTGAGGCTATTTGGTGTGAGATAGATGCTAGCAGAACAAAATATACAATTGGGTTCTGCTATAGACCAGGTGATGGAATAGATAGTGGGGATAGTATGCATAGGCAAATAGAAGAAATGAGTGGAAGGAGGGTAATAATTATTATGGGTGATTTCAATTATGGTAAAATTGACTGGAACGAGGAGAGGGGACACGGGAGGAAGGAATTGGATTTTATGCAGTTATTAAGGGACAACTATCTGCAACAGCATGTAGTGGAAAATACTAGGGGGCAAAGAGTGCTTGACCTAGTAATTGCATCTGAGAATGTGGCTGTAACGAACATGACCATGTTGCCACCAATTGGTGAGAGTGATCATAAGGTCATGACTTGGGAGGTGGCTAAAGGAGTGGAATTTACAATTAAGACAGGGTACATGTGGAATTACTGGGCTGGTAAGTATGACAAGCTTAGGAGTGTGCTTGGCTCAGTGCCATGGCATGTAAAACTGCAAGGGCTGGATGTTGATGGTGCATGGGAGGTGGTTAAGAAGTGTTTGCAGGAGGCAATGGTTGACTGTATACCAAGAGTCCAAATAATAAATCAAGTAGGGTTTAAATGGATGAATAACACTATTAAGCTTTGAGCTGGAAAAAAAGAAACAATTGTGGAGGGAATTTAAGGAGAAAGGTCACCAGCAGGTGCAGGAACAGTATAAAGCTCAGGCCAGAAAGGTAACAAGGGTGGTAAGAAAAGCAAAAGCAGATTATGAAAGAAAATTGCCCATGCAGGCTAAAGAGAATCCCAAACAGTTTTTTCAATATGTTGCAAGTAAAAGGAAAAATGTTCATGGCAGAATGATTTTAAAAAATGCTGAGGATAGGGAGGTAACCAAATCAGTCAATATAGTGGAATTACTGAGCGAGCACTTTGCAAGAGTATATCATCCAGGTGGTGACATAGAATGGTGACAGGAATGGAAGAACCAACAGCTTATACTGGAATTGTGATGAATGAAGTGGAGGTAAATAGTCTATTACAGAACCTCAATGTCAATACATCTGTGGGATTGGATGGTATACCAGCTCGTGTCAAACGAGAAGCGGCTAAAGAATTGTCAGTGCCCTTGACCATTTTGTTTAATTTGAGCCTCGGGTCTGGGTCAGTCCCAAGGGGGTGGAAAGAGGGGAAAATAGTTCCGCTGCATAAAGGTGGTTCCAAGGTGCTGTTGAAAATTACTGGCCAATCAGCATAACAGGAATCATTATCAAGGTCTTGGAGAAAATAGTCAAGAGGAAAATACAAGATTGGAAAAATGAAAATGGGATACTGTATCAGGGACAGCATGGTTTTGTGAATGGTAGGTCATGCCTCAGTAACTTGCTCACGTATTATAACACAGTGACGGCTGAACTAGATAAGGGTAATGGGTTTACAGTGATTTTACTGGACCTTGCTAAGGCCTTTGACAGGATACCACATGGAATTTTAATCAGTAAAATGCAGCATATGGGGATGGATATAGGGTTGGTGAGATGGATAGGAGGGTGGTTGACGGAAAGATATCAGAGAGTGGTTTATTCAGGAGTACAGTCCACAAGACGGCCTGTGACTAGTGGTGTAGCACAAAGATCTGTTCTTGGACCACTTCCTATATCATTTCATTAATGATATAGGGAAGGATCTGAGAGGAACAGTTCATTTGTTTGAACAGCTCAAATCAGGATGATTTGGATAGATTGGAGGTCTGGGCTAAGGAGAATGGATGTCAATTTAATGTGGCAAAATGTAAGGTTATACATTTTGCCACATTAAATTGTAAGGTTATATATTTTGGGGTGAAAAGATTAGCAGCATTTTACTACATTGGTGGAACTGTACTCCAGGAAATTGATGAGGCACGAGAGTTGGGAGTGTTGGTGGATATAATTTTTTCCTAGGTGCCTCAGATATAGGGTATGGTGATGGATTTAGAGTAATCCCTGTTGTGAAAGGGGGGGAGGTGGTTTATTGGTTTCAATATTTTTTGGATTTTTTGGGGGAGGTAGCCATTGACTGAGAAAGTGTTGAGAATGTGGTTTAGTTCTGTGGTTAGGGCATTGCCATTTGAACAGATAAGTTTAGCCCTATTGTGTAGTGTCTTAATGACTCCATATTGTTGGGAGGATGGGTGGTGGGATTGTTGGAGAATGTTTTTGGCCTTGGTTGGCACTTCCAGGCCACAGGTAGGTGGTATTAGTGAAACATGGCTGACAGATGATGATAAAGCTAGTGGGATTGAATGCGACGGGTATAGCGTGTTCAGGAGTGACAGGGTGAATAAAAAGGGGGGAGGAGTGTTATTGATGATAGCTGATGAGTTGCAGCCAAGGAGTATAGAAGTTGAACTGCAGGATAGAGAAAAGAGCACATTTGAGGCTGTTTGGTGTGAGATAGAATCTAGCAGAACAAAATATACAATTGGGTGCTGCTATAGACCAGGTGATGGAATAGATGGTGGGGATAGTATGCATAGGCAAATAGAAGAAATGAGTGGAAGGAGGGTAATTATTATGGGTGATTTCAATTATGGTAACATTGACTGGAAAGAGGAGAGGGCACATGGGAGGAAGGAATTGGATATTATGCGGTTATTAAGGGATAACTATCTGCGACAGCATGTAATGGAAAATACTATGGGTCAGAGAGTGCTTGACCTAGTAATTGCATCTGAGAATGTGGCTGTAACGAACATGACCATGTTGCCACCAATTGGTGAGAGTGACCATAATAACCGCATAATATCCAATTCCTTCCTCCCATGTGCCCTCTCCTCTTTCCAGTCAATGTTTAAGACAGGGTACATGTGGAATTACTGGGCTGGTAAGTATGACAAGCTTAGGTGTGTGCTTGGCTCAGTGCCATGGCATGTAAAACTGCAAGGGCTGGATGTTGATGGTGCATGGGAGGTGGTTAAGAAGTGTTTGCAGGAGGCAATGGTTGACTGTATACCAAGAGTCCGAATAATAAATCAAGTAGGGGTTAAATGGATGAATAACACTATTAAGCTTGAGCTGCAAAAAAAGAAACAATTGTGGAGGGAATTTAAGAAGAAAGGTGACCAGCAGGTGCAGGAACAGTATAAAGCTCAGGCCAGGATGGTAACAAGGATGGTAAGAAAAGCAAAAGCGGATTACGAAAGAAAATTGGCCATGCAGGCTAAAGAGAATCCCAAACAGTTTTTTCAATATGTTGCAAGTAAAAGGAAAAATGTTCATGGCAGAATGATCTTAAAAAATGCTGAGGGTAGGGAGGTAACCGAATCAGTTGATATAGTGGAATTACTGAGCGAGCACTTTGCAAAAGTATATCATCCAGGTGGTGACATTGCAGGAATGGAAGAACCAACAGCTTATACTGGAATTGTGATGAATGAAGTAGAAGTAAATAGTCTATTACAGAACTTCAATGTCAATACATCTGTGGGATTGGATGGTATACCAGCTCGTATCTCACGAGAAGCGGCTAAAGAATTGTCAGTGCCCTTGACCATTTTGTTTAATTTGAGCCTCGGGTCTGGGTCAGTCCCAAAGGGGTGGAAAGAGGGGAAAATAGTTCCGCTGCATAAAGGTGGTTCCAAGGCTGCTGTTGAAAATTACTGGCCAATCAGCATAACAGGAATCATTATCAAGGTCTTGGAGAAAATAGTCAAGAGGAAAATACAAGATTGGAAAAATGAAAATGGGATACTGTATCGGGAACAACATGGTTTTGTGAAGGGTAGGTCATGTCTCAGTAACTTGCTCACGTATTATAACACAGTGACGGCTGAACTGGATAAGGGTAATGGGTTTACAGTGATTCTACTGGACCCTGCTAAGGCATTTGACAGGATACCACATGGAATTCTAATCAGTAAATTGCAGCATATGGGGATGGATATATGGTTGGTGAGATGGATAGGAGGGTGGTTGACGGAGAGATATCAGAGAGTAGTTTATTCAGGAGTAGAGTCCACAAGACGGCCTGTGACTAGTGGTGTGCCACAAGGATCTGTTCTTGGACCACTGCTGTTTAATTTGTTCATCAATGATATAGGAAAGGATCTGAGAGGAACAGTTCATTTGTTAGCGGATGATGCAAAGTTGGGTAGGACAATAGTGAATGCAGATGACGTTAAAATTTTGCAAGATGATTTGGATAGATTGGAGGTCTGGGGTAAGGAGAATGGATGACAATTTAATGTGGCAAAATGTAAGGTTATACATTTTGGGGTGAAAAGATTAGTAGCATTTTACTACATTGGTGGAACTGTACTCCAGGAAATTGATGAGGCACGAGATTTGGGAGTGTTGGTGGATAAGGAGCTGAAGTTTAGGGGGCACATTGCAAAAGTGGCCAAATCAGCTCATCAAAACACTTGGTTGCTGAAGAATACGTTGACAAGCAGAAACAAGCAGGTTATTGTTCCTCTGTATTGAGCCTTGATAAGACCCCATCTCGACTACTGTGCCCAGATTTGGTCACCTAGGTTTCTTCTTGATGGGGAGGAGGTTGAGAGGATCCAGAGGTGAATGACCAAGATGATAGCAGGTCAGTGGAATGAACCTTATGAGAACAGGTTGAGGATTTGTGGGTTGCAAAAATTGGTTGATAGGCGGAGGAGGGGAGATATGATTGAGACATTCAAATTACTGAAGGGTTTATATAAAATAAATTCAGAAGATATTTTTGAGAACAGGGCTAGTTGTGGGAGGACTAGGGGACATCCATGGAAGCTGGACAAAAGTGTGGTTAGTAAAGGTGTTAAAGCTGGGTTCTTTACTTTTAGAGTGGTGAATGAGTGGAATGCGCTCCTAGAGTCTGTGGTGGATGCTGTGACAGTGAATGAGTTTATGGCGAGGTATGATAGATACTATATCAATGCCGAATAGTTGTGATGAATATGATTTGGGGTCTCCCTCAATGAGTCTAATGACTCCCTGGAGTTGCCCATAATAATAATAATAATAATAATAATAATAATAATAATAATAATAATCTGCCGGGGCCTAAATAAAAAAAAATATATATATAAAAATTGATAAAAAAATATTCGTAGAAAAATCACTCAAATGAAGTCAGACATATCACGATGATAATTTCTAAATAATTTGAAATATACAAAATATAACAAAAGAAGTTTTTTTCCCTTTCATAAAGGTATTAATTAAAATTTTTATCTTTAATACCTAAATAATTTTTAATTAATTTTTAAAATTATCATCATCATCATCATGATCTTGATGATTCCTGCCATGTATCCTCAAGGCGTGTACAGGATATGACAGTACTATATGAAAAAATTACATTATTACTAACTTCCTATCTACAATTTTCCTCCAAATCAGTCTGTTACTTGTCAAGACTCCAATATTATCAGATCTTATATTTCTATCGTCTAAGGCACTTTGTACCGTATCAATCCACCTACATGTTGGTCTTCCTCTGGGTTGTTTTGTTGCCAACCTGGCAGAGAACACTTGTTTTGCTAAACTTTCTTCGCCCATTCTGTTTAAGTGACCATACCACCTGAGATTAACTCTGCTAATGCATTCCTGGATTGACAATGTCAAGTTCTTTTCTAATATCCTCGCTTTTAATATGATATTGTCATTGATGCCATCTGTTCACGCCTATAATCTTTCTCAGGACTCTCCTATCTGCGGTCTCTAGTCTTTGGTCAAATGTTTTACTTCTGACCCAGCTCTCAGATCCATAAGTTAAAACTGGTTTGACCACTGTCTTGTATACAGCTAATTTAGTGTTCTGACTAATTTCTCTCTTATTCCATATGAATTTATTTAACTGACTTCCTACCATACTAGCTTTGCTGATTCTATTGTCTATTTCTATATTTCATTTACCATCTTCAGTAAAAATCATGCCTAAGTAGCTGAAATGTTTCACTTGTTCCACAGGTTCTACATTCACAACACAGTTGAAATTTTCAATGATTCTGCCTATTTTCATTGTCTTTGTCTTTTTATTGCTGACCTTCATACAATATCTATTACAACAGCTATTCAATTTAGTCAGAGAATCTTGCAGACTTGTATCGGATTTATTTAGAAGTATAACATCATCCGCATAAAACAAAGAACTGTCATTAACATCTCCAATTTTGATAATATGTTTAATACCACTTTCCTTCATAATGTGATCCATATAGATAATGAATAACAGAGGGGATAATGTACATCCTTGTCTCACACCAGATTTAACATTAAACCATCTTCCTGTACTTCCTTCAATTCTAACTGCTGACTTACAACTCAAATAAAGACTATCTATTGCTTGATATAATGCCCCATTGACACCATATAACTGTAACGTATTGAATAGCTTCTCTCTTGGCACCTTGTCATATGCCATTTCCAAATTGGCAAAACTTAAATACAAATCTCTGTTATATTCCCATGGTTTCTCGACTATTTGTCGTAAAGTGATGATCTGATCCTGACAGCCTCTATTTGGCCTGAATCCAGCTTGTTCTTCACCAAGCTTTTCTTCCACAATTCTTCTCAACCGTTTCTCAAGTATACTTGCATAGATCTTGCCAGGAACACTCAGTAGGGAAATACCTCTGTAATTCTCACATTCAGTTTTATTTCCATTTTTATATATGGGTACTATGAGAGCTCTACTCCAATCATCGGGAATTCGTCCCTCTGTCCAGGCTTTCTGAACTATGCAGTGCAGCCACTGTAAGACTTTTATACCACCATACTTCAGCATTTCTGGTCGAATATCATCTACCCCTGATATTTCCACATTTCAAGCCTTTGATGGCTTTTTCTACTTCAAGTATGGATATGTATTCCTGACTGCATGCCTGGTCAGTGTTTTTTACCACTGTGCTGTCATCACTGCTTGTTTCATTTAGCAGTTTTTCAAAGTAATTACTCCATACTTCAAGGATATCTTTTTCTCCCATTTTCATGTTACCTTTATCATCTCTAATTCCTTTTACAGTACTCTTTCCTCCATTCCTAAGCTTCTTCAACAACCTCCAGAATATTTTGCCACCTTCTTGATATTTATTTTCTATATTCTTGCCAAAGTCCTCCCAACTTTTGTTTAGCTAGTTTTACACAGTGTTTAGCATTCTTGCATTTATCTCTGTATTCTCTAAGAGCACAAGCTGACTTATTTGACAGGAACTTTTGATATGCTTTCTTCTTTTCCTTCACTGCCTCTTTAACTTCCTGTGTCCACCAGGGAGTTCTGTTTTTTCTATCCTTGCAGACAATCTCACCACATGCCTCTCTAGCAGGATCAATCAATGTTTTCTTCAGAGTTTGCCACTGAATCTCCAAGATTTGATTCCTGTTCTCAAACTCTTTCAACTGTTCTTCAATAATCATTGTGTATTTTAGTCTACAGTTCACATCTTAGAGCTGTTCAACTTTTATTCGCTTTAAAACTTTCTTACATTTTATTCTTTTCAATATGAAATTCAATTTTACCCTGCTCAAGACTAAATAGTGATCACTTCCAATTTCAAATCCTCTGTACACTCTGGTGTCCTGCACCAGGGAGAAAACATCACTATCAACAATAACATAGTCAATGAGACTTTTCTTATTCCTTGTCTCTCCGCTTCTACCTTAGTAAAACCTTCTGTGGGACCATAGGCACAAATAAGTCTCATTGTCCAGTTCCCCATTCTCATATTTGCCCACATTACTCTACTTGAGACTGCCTGCCATTCAAGAAGATTAGCCTCGTATTTTGTGTTGAATACTATGGCTACTCCTTCTTTTCCTTGATTGTCATTGCCTGAATATAACATTTTGTATTTATTGCTCAGAAAGATCTCACCAGTTTTTGTCTTTTTTGTTTCAGTCACCCCTATTATGTCGATCTGGTACTTATCTAATTCTTCAGCTAGCTCCATTTCTTTGCCATTCAGGCTTCTTATGTTGATAGTACCAATCTTTAAGTCTGGTGATGTTGAGTTGGGGTTTGTTTTCAGATTTGTTCCAATAGCTGACTTTTCGCTGTTTGCCCTGGTTCCCTGGCGAAAACAACGGGGGCCTTGTTTAACCGTGCGACGTCCCAGCCGGCATGAAATGTTGTCATGTTGTACCATCATTTTTTATTTTGGTTTAACCAATAAGAATACAATTTGGTCAGCTAAATCCCAAATTGACAGCCCATCCTCGTTCGTTCAGTATCCAAATAGATACCCAACAGGGTGCACCACGAGAAGGTGAGGATTGGACATTAGGTCAGAAGCCCTGGTAGGTTCTCCACATTCCTTTAAAGCCTATGTGGAGGTCTCCTCTCAGTTATACAGCTTTGACCCTTAAGCACCCCTAAAAAATTTTTAAAATTATTATTTAGAAAATAAACGCATACTTTATTATTTTTTTAATAAAAATTAAAAGACAATATATTTTCATATATTAAAAAGGCATATATATTTTAAATTTTTCTGAGACCAGCTGATGTAATTTAAAACAGTAAGGGGCCACTAGGTTTTGTATAGCTTAGGGCCTCAGCAAGTCTAAATTTGGCCCTGATCATACCACTCCTTAAAATCTTCCACAGTCTGCATGTTCACCACCCACTCAGGCAATGCATTCCATGCTCTTACCACTCTCCATGCAACAAACCTACTTCTTACCCTTTTACTCACCACCTCCTTTTGCAACTTCCGGGGATGGTCTCTTGTCCTTGTTCCTTTCCCTAGTTCTACCATATGAAAACTCTCCTCAGTGTTAATATGATAATAATACCCTTCAACAATAAATTAAAGATGCCAAGAAATTATATTCTTGGTTTAATCCTTTATCCAAGTGTAAGCAAACAAAGTTTGTTCCTGAGGTATTTTCAGGACAGGCAACTTATATATAGAGGCTAATGGCTTCACATCAGCTGCCTTAGTATCCCATAATGCAAAGAACATATCGTTATGGTACATGTATAATGCTAGGCATTATGGGAAGTGTCACACCCAGACCAGTTTCGACCTTTATTGAGATCTCGTCAGTGGGAGCCCGATCCAGAGATGATACCAAGGTTGAAGTAATGCAGAAGTCATTTTTCCATATAAAGGATAGGATATGGGATACTAAGGCAAGTGATGTGAAGGCATTAGCCTCTAGATACAAGTTGCCCTGTCCTGAAAGTATACTTCAGGTGCAAACTTTGTTTGCTTAGACTTGGATAAAGGATTAAACCAAGAATATAATTTCTTGGCATCTTTAATTTATAGTATAACCAAGTGGGAAAACTTCCAACAATCCCATTCAACAGTTTAAATGTTTCGATCATATCCCACCCTTTGCCTTCTATCCACCAAACTCTTCAGTCTGCATGCCCTCAGTCTGTCCTCATAAACAATGTACAGTCCTGATATCATTTTGTTATCCATCTCAGCACCCTTTTCAAGGTTACTTCATTCCCTTCAAATCTCAGTGATCAGATGTGAGCCCAGAAATTAAGATGTGGTCTGATCAAAGCTTTATATAATGCGACCAGCACACTTTTATCTCTTGTGGTCAATGTTCTCCTTGACAGTGCTGCAATTCTCTGAAATGCCTTCATAACCTTTGCAGTATGTCCTGGAACTTCAAATCTCTATCCACAATTACTCCAAGATCCCTTGCTTCCTCCACTTCTTCCAGTATAACTCCACCAAGTGAGTATGAAGCTTCCTATCTGTGGATCCCAAATTTTAAAATCTTATATTTAGTTGCATTAAACTGGCATCCTCATATGTCCATTAATTTGTCCACTTTTCCAGCCTTATTCAAATCCTCTTAAAGAGCCAAAATATCAGCACTATTACTAATAACTTTTCCAAGCTTCATATCACCTGCAAACAACTGAACATCTCCCTGCAGTCCTGTGATAATATCATTGACAAAGCTTCAACAACAATGGTCCCATGACTGAACACTGTGAAAACTCCACTTGTCACCTTCCAATTCCCTAATATTGTTCCTCCATATACAACTCTCTGATATCTATCAGAGAGCCAATCACTAATCCAATCCACTAACCTGATATCCAAACCCATATGATGCAACCTTAAAAATCATCAGCTTGGCATGTGGCACCCTGTCAAATGTCTTGGAAAAATCAAAAAAAAAAAAAAAAAAAAAAAAACGACAGTGCATGCCTTACCCTCATCCACTGCTCTTCTTATCCAATTGTAAAAGGTAACCACATTACTGAAACAAGAGCACCCTTTAACAAATCCATGCTAGCCTCCATAAACAATATTCCCCTCATCAGCCCAATTCTGTATACAAGTTCTTAGCAATTTCTCCAAAATTTTAACAACTAAAGAAGAAATACAAACAGGCCTATGGTTTGATATCTCCATTTTACCATAATACCCTTATGCAATGGTATTATCTTACCGTTCTTCCACTCTCCAGGAACCTGCCCAATTGCAAGACTTTCATTAAACAGCCAAGTTAACAGCATAGGCAGTTCAATGGCACATTGTCTTAGAATTTGTCCTATGAGCAGGTTGGACTCATGCTTGATTGCACTCTCTCCCCCCCCCAAAAAAAACCTCTCACTGAACAACACTTTCTCCAAACGTCTAACTCTAAAACCATTCAAATTCAATCCATCATGTATATACAAGTCCTTTCATCCAAACAAATGAATTTGTTGGATGAAAGGACTTGTATATACCTGAGAGCAGAAACTCACAGTCTTTACTCTTGTACTATTCATTTTTGCATCTTTAAACAACCCTTTTGTATATGGGACTGGATGGTATTTCACCACGAGTTTTGAGAGAATGTGTGCTAGGGAACTGACAGTACCTTTCACCTGGCTTTTCAATGAAAGTCTGGCTGCGGGAAAGGCCCATGAGATGGAAGGAAGGTAAGATAGTTGCATTGATTGCGCAGTAGCAGACTGGAAGTGTCTAATTATAGGCCAGTTTGTGTGTCATCATTAGTTAGTAAGATCTTTGAGAAAGTAGTGAAGGACCGTATACAGCATTGGACAGATGAGGGTAATGTTATCTGTGAAAATCAACATGGATTTGTAGAGGGGCGCTCTTGTTTTAGCAATATGCTAGCCTTTTATGATAACATTACAAGAGCATTAGATGAGGGAAAGGCATATACTGCCATTTTCTTGGATTTAGTCAAAGCATTTTACAGGGTGCCACATGATAAGCTGATATTTAAGTTGCAGCACATGGGTCTGGATGTCAGATTGGTCAACTGGATTCAGAATTGGCTGTCTGATAGGTATCAGAGAGTTGTGTATGGTGGGGCAGTCTCAAGGTGGCAGAGGGTTACAAGTGGGGTCCCACAGGGCTCAGTACTGGGACCTATATTGTTTAACCTTTATATCAATGACATTGTCAGTGGATTGCAAGGGTATATTCAGTTGTTTCCAGATGATGCGAAGCTGGAAAGGATTATTAGTAATAGTGCAGATGTGGTAGCCCTGCAAGAGGATTTGAATAAGCTAGATAGATGGGCAAATGAATGGGGGTGTCGGTTTAATGCAGCAAAATGTAAGGTCTTGAGGTTTGGGAAACATCGATGGGACACTGCATACTCTATGGGAGAAGTTATACTGGAGGTAGTAGGGGAGACAAGAGATCTGGGGTTGATGATTGATAGAAACCTGAAATTTAGGGGACATATTGCAAAGGTGGTGAAGGTAACACAGAGGATTGCTGCAATAATGAAAAGGACGCTGACCTGCAGAGATAAAACAGTTATCATTTCGTTGTATAAGACCCTGATCAGACCACACTTGGACTACTGTTCTTAGATTTGGTCTGCAGGATTTGAAGGGGATAAATTAACTGTGGAAAGGGTACAAAGGCAGATAACAAAGATGGTTTCAGGACTGTACAATGATAGTTATAAGGATCGGCTGAGGGAATGTGGACTGCAGAGTTCAGTGGATAGAAGAAGGAGAGGTGATATGATTGAGACTTTTAAACTGTTGAGAGGTGGTGACAGGGTTGACACAAGGGAGTTCTTTCGCTTGGTTGAACAGCGGGAAGGAGTGATGACAAGAGGCCATCCCTGGAAGTTATGGAAGGAAACTGTGAGCAAGAGGGTGAGGAGTGGTTTCTTTACGTGAAGGGTGGTTGAACCATGGAATGCTTTGCCTGATGGAGTGGTGAGAGTGAGAACGGTCAATGAGTTTAAGGAGTGGTATGATAGACTTTGTTTCTTAGGAGGGGACCTCCCCTCGATGAGTCTTGATAGACTTTGTGTTTCTTAGGAAGGACCTCCCATGATGAGTCTTTTGACTCCATGGAGGCCTGAATAATAATAATAATAATCTTTTCTCATTGCATATTTCTCATCTTTCGAATGATTTGCCTACCAAACAATCAATTCTTTCATTTCTCCTCTCTGCAAACTAAAAGATTCATTAACATATTTAATCTTTGCTTGAAAGATGCTTTTATCACATTCTCATTAAGTATACCATTTATCATGGAATTTCTCTACAATACTTTCCTTACTCCTATTTCTTGCTCTTTCATACTCCTCCTATTCACTTTTGCTTTCATTCCTCTTGTGTCACATGCTAAATATTTCTAGTCGCTCGGGCCGATGTTTTTTCCTGTGAAAGATTCCATGTAAGTGCACTAATTCTCTCCTCATTGCCACCACATCATTCACATTACCTTCATCCAGATCTTTCATTCTCTCCTTCATATTTTGTTCATTACTGCTCACTCCTTTCACTACATTCTTTACAACACTTTCACTATCCTGCTTAACATTGTTAAGATTAGTCACTTTATTCTTTTGCTTTCAACATATCTTGCATTCCTTGCGCTCACTCATAAAATATTTCCTACAGATCCTCTCTTCACTCGTTTTCAAAACATAAACCATTCATTCTTAGCAATGAGTACGTTGAACACATACACACACTACATTGCACAAAATCCTTCTTACTAAAATCAGTGAATATGGAAGTCTTGGCTGCTGTCTTTTTTTGTATGCATCATTACCATGTAGAATGCTTTTTAAGCAATATAGTGTAATAAGATTCCCAAACAAACAACCACACCCAACTACACAGTCTAAAATATTCTTACTAAAATAAAAGATATCTGAACCTGTTACTGCTTCAGAGGACAATGCTAACGACATCTCAATATGTTAAAAGTGTTTTAAATGCTAGTAGTATACATTATTATCTTGGTGTTTTGGCTGATTTCTCACTTCATCCATATAAATAGCTCTTCATCATACTGGCATATAACACAGCAATATTAAAGGTAATAGGGATGCTTGTATACGAGGTCTGACACAAAAAAAAACAAGACTAACCCTATAGCTTTGGAACGGAGAGTGGGAGGGGAGAGGCAAAGAGAGCATGTTCTAACCTGTCACTGTGAGATAAGGCTCAACTCCATCAGAAAATGTTGGAGCGAAAGAGTGAACAGTGAGTTAACATCAAGTTTCTTATGAAACTGAAGAAATCCACAATAAAAAAATTTCAATTATTGACTGAGGGTTACGGTGAAGAGTGCATGTCTCATGCACACATTTTTGAATGGCACAAATGATTTTCAGAAGGCAGAGAAAGCATGAAAGATGATGATCGCCCAGGCCGCTCACACATAGCAGTTACTGATGACAACATTAAAAAAGTGTGAGATGCGATTCGAAAAGACAGAAGGTTGGGTGTTCGAGCTGTAGATGATAAAGTTCATTTGGACTGGGAAAATGTTAGATGCATTTTAATGGAAGAATTGAACATGAAAAAATTTGGGCAAAAATGGTTCCAAAAATGTTGTCAGATGAACAAAAAGAACATCACAAGGAACTGTGTTTAGACCTTTTGCAATGTATTAAGGATGAACCAGATTTGTTGAATTCAGTAATTACTTGTGAGGAAATTTGGATATTTACATATGATCCAGAAACCAAGCAACAATCAATGCAATGGAAGTCAGCAACATCTCAAAAAAAAAAAAAAAAAAAAAAAAAGGACGCATGAGTCATTCGAAATTCAAGGCCATGTTGATTGTTTTCTTCGATATCCAGGGTATTGTAATGGCAGAATGGGTTCCTAGCAGCCAGACTAATCATGAATGAATGAGAAGGAAACGACCAGAATTGTGGAGAAATGGTTGGGTTTTGTATCAAGATAATGCACCAGCCCACAACACTTTGTCTGTGAAGCAGTTTTTAGCTAATCATAACATCACTGTGCTTGAGCACCCACCCTATTCACCAGACCTGACTACCTGCAACTTCTATCTCTTCCCAAATATCAAGTTGGTGCTCAAAGGAACCCATTTTTTGTCAGTAGATGATGTGAAAGCAAAAACGGAGATCCTCAACAGCCTTTCAGAATATGATCTGCAGAACTGCTTTGAACCTTGGCAACATCGTATGCAGCTGTGTGTCAACTCAGAAGAGAACTATTTTGAAGGAAATCGCAGCTGATTTTTCTCAATTTGTTAAATAAAAAGAAATACAGGCAGTCTTGTTTTTTCTGTCAGACCTCATATTTATGCTATTATCTAGTACATAATCTATTAACAATTAAAAATTTAAAAATCAACAAAAAAAGAGCATATCTAGTAATTAAATTCTTTCTAAATGTCATTTAAATTCCTTACCTGTATTTGCAGTATCTTCTAATATTGTTTGAGCAACAAGGAAACTTCGCATATAATATTCCTCTGATGATTCTTTAGTATTATGAAGTTCTTCTCTTTGTAATACAGGTTTATAATTCAAACTGACATTAAAGCCAACATCTTTTAGTTCCTGTAAAGTCATCCATGCTGGCATGCCATCATGATACCAAGCTAACCATTCAAATAATCCTGGCTCAACATTAATCATCAGATGACTCTGCCCTGATGCTGATAAAACAGATAAAAAAATCACTAGTACTGAATTAATTATTAATAATAACAATTGGTTTAAATTTGGGCATTGAAAATAAATATTTATTAAAAAAACAAATATTTGTCAGAGATCTATTAAGTTTGAATCACTTTATTTTTTTGTTTTATGTGACTCCACCATGAAAGATTGTAAACATCTGAATAGTGAATTTTTTCTACTTGTATTAATGTTATATATACAGTTGATCCTTGAACAACGTGGGGGTTAGGGATGCCAACTCCATGTTGTTCGAAAATCCGCATAGACTCCCCAAAAACTTAACTATTAATAGCCTACTGTTGACTGGAATCCTTACAGATAACATAAATAGTCGATTAACACATATTTTGTATGGTATGTATATATATATATATACTATATTCTTACAATAAAGTAAGCTAGAGAAAAGAAAAGAAAATTGTTATTAAAGAAAATCATAAGGAAGTGAAAATGCATTCACAGTACTGTACTGTATGTATCGATATCGTAAGTTCATGTTGTCTGTTTACAAGATGAATCATATCTCTGTCAGTACCTACATCAATCCCAGATCTCTACTCTCCCCTACTTCCTCCAATATAGCTCCTCCAATAGAGTATGCAGCCTCCCATTGATGTATCCCAAACTTCAAGACTTTACATTTTGCTGCATTAAACTGACATCCCTATCCATTTGCCCATCTGTCCAGTTTATTCAAATCCTCTTGCAGGACTGCCACATCTGCACTATTACCAGTGGTGAGCTATAAGGGGCTCGCCCAAGCCCTTTGTTAAATTTTTCTCAAATTTGCGAGTCCTTTGTTCTTCTTGTTTACTTTTTTATTTTTTCAAAAAAAAAAAACATAATTTTTTGAAATATATTAAGCAACAAACTCATACAGTAACCTAACAAAGTGATTTTATTAAATAAAATATTATAGTTACTGTTACTACCATTTTACAAATGAGAATTCACTTTTGGTAATCACATATAAATAAATAGGACTATAAAATAATGCCCCTTGATTATCACGTGAAGAATAAAAACAAAAGAGAAATATAACGTACTTCAATATTATTGTGTTTAGATAATATCTATTTATTTTTTATTGATTGTTTGTCATAAAAACTTCTATCGCAAACAAAACAAATTTATTTTGTTTATAAAAAATGTGGACTATTGCATATGTGCGATTATAAAAGATTTTATTTTTATTATATTTTGATAGTTAAAAAATGTTTTTCTTATGTAAGAAAATTAACACAGATGATTATGTGCAAATATTTCATGTTTAGATCATGAAATATATACTTTTTGATTAAGGAGTACACAAGCTGTATTAATAAACATTTTTGTGTGAAATACGACTTTTTTGCGAGTCCTTTGTTAAAATTTCCATAGCTCACCACTGACTATTACTGATAACCCTTTACAGCTTCACATCATCTGCAAACAACTGAATATCCCCTTGCAGTCCATTGACAATGTCATTGATTTAAAGGTTGAACAACACAGGTCCCAGTACTGAGCCCTGTGAGACTTCACTTGTAACCCTCTGCCTCCTTGAAACTGCTCCACCATATACAACTCTCTGATACCTATCAGACAGCCAATCCTGAATCCATTTGACCAATCTGACATCCAGACCCATGTGCTGCAACTTAAATATCAGCTTATCATGTGGCACCCTGTCAAATGCCTTCGCTAAGTCTAAGAAAATTGCAGTATATGCCTTTCCCTCATCAACTGCTCTTGTCACTTTATTATAAAAGGTAATCATATTACTAAAGCAACAGTGCCCCTTACCAAATCCATTTTGACTCTCACAGATAACATTACCCTCTTCTGCCCAATGCTGTATGTGGTCCCTCACTAATTTCTCCAAGATCTTAATAACTACTGATGAAACACAAATGGGTCGACACTTCCACTTTGCTACCATCCTTATGCAATGGCACTATCTTACCTTCCTTTCGTGTAGCCAGGCTTTCATTTAAAAGCCTGGTCAATGGAGCTGCCAGTTCTTTAGTACATTTTCTCAAAACCTGTGGTGAAATACTATCCAGTCCCACAGCTTTACTGACATCCAGGGTAGTCAGTATTTGGAACACGCTCTCCTCTTTCACCTCGAACCTGCCCTATCCCTCTTGTATTAAATACCAGGATGAAATACTCCAATAAAGTGTTGTTCAATAAAGTGTTTATTGAACAACAACAAATGCCCTCTGCATCAGTCACTCTATTCCCATTTTTATCCCACAATGTCATTCTTTCACAATCATTTCACCTCCTACTGGCCACATAGCTAAAAAATTCCCTAGGATTATCTTTGGATCTTAGTGCCAGTCTCTTCTCATATTCCAGTTTTGCCTTCCTTTCCATATTACTCGCTCTCCTGGCCTGAGACCTATATTCTTCATGCATCTGCTCTCCAGGGCTCTCCTTATATCTCTTCCATAACCTCTTTTTCACCTGCAGTTCCTGTTTGATATTGTTTTTCATCCACTTTACACCAAATTGTGTCCTCTTCTTCACTTGTAGAATACAGCTTACTATTGCTGCCAACAAATATTCCTTCACAATTTCGCATGCATTAATGATATCCTGGCCTTACAATTCTGCCCTCCATGGAACTGCCCCAAGTTGATATCTACTATTATATTCACCTGCCTTATAATTCCACATATGTTTCCTTTTCTTTGATACTCCTGCATGTCTATTCATCTTCCAAGTCAAAATCACATGGTCACTTTCTCTTCCCAACAGGGGGTGAGAGATGTCATTATTATTATTATTATTATTATTATTACGGGTATCTCCATGGAGTCAGTAGACTCATCGCGGGAGACCCAAACTAGCAAAACAATATCTGTCATATCTCTTCTTGAATTCATTTACAGACGAAGAGCTCACAACTAAGTCAGGCAATGAATTCCACTCATTCACCACCCTCCAGGCAAAAAACCTTGTTCTGACACCTTTGTTAACCACACTCTTCTTTAATTTCCAGAGATGACCTCTTGTTCTTCCATCACTTTCACACAGCTGAAACATTTCCCCTGCATCAATCCTATAAAAACCTTTTAGTAATTTGAATGTTTCTATCATATCCCCTCTTCTTCGCCTATCAACCAATCTCTGCAATCCACAAGCTCTCAATCTATCAATGTAGGGAGCATTTTTTATATCACTCACCAACTTGGTCACTCTTCTCTGAACCCTCTCCACAGCCTCCTCATCTCCAAGGAATCCAGGTGACCAGACCTGAGCACAGTAATCCAAATGTGGAAGTATCAATGCTTTATAAAGGGGAATAATAACCTCTTTATCTCAGGATGTCAGTGTGTTCCTCAACAACCAAGTAATCCTATGTGCAATCTTGGACACCTTAGCAATGTGTCCTCTGAACTTCATCTCCCTATCTACCAATACCCCTAAGTCCCTAGCCTCATCAATCTCTTGGAGTACCTTTCCATCGATGTAGTACACAGCTGGTAATCTTTTAATCCCAAAATGCATGACTTTACACTTTTCCACATTGAACTGACATCCATTTTCTTTTGCCCATTTTACCAGCTTATTTAAATCCTCCTGCAAACTTTCAACATCAGCTTGATTTTTTATTGCACTACACAACTTTGCATCATCAGCAAACAACTGAATATCTCCCTTTAAGCCGTTTCCTATATCATTTATATACAAATTAAACAACATTGGCCCAAGCACAGAGCCCTGAGGCACACCACTGGTCACCTGCCTCATTCTGGACTCGGCTCTTCCATACACCACCTTATGGTATCTCTCCCTGAGCCATTCTCCTATCCATATCACCAATTTAATATCCATTCCCATCTGCTCCAATTTGCGTAACAGTGTTCTATGGGGTATCCTGTCAAAAGCCTTAGCAAAATCCAGAAGTACCACTGTGTAGCCAGTTCTTTTGTCCAACTCAGATGTTATTCTATTATGAATAGTTAATAGATTGCTAAGGCAGGATCTACCTTTAACAAAACCATGTTGGCCTCTATAGAGTATCATATCCTGATCCACCCATTCTTGAATTTTGTCTTTAACCAACTTTTCCAATACTTTTACCACTACTCCTGAGATGGTGATTGGTCTGTAATTCAATACCGCAGTTTTAGAGCCACCCTTATGCAAAGGAACCACTTTGCCTAACTTCCACTCCCTAGGGACCATACCAGAGTTCAAACTTAAGTTAAATATCCAGGTGAGAGGGGTTGACAATTCATTTGCACATTCACGCAACACCCAAGCTGATATTCCATCTAAGCCTACCGCAGTGTTTGCATTTAAGTTTTGCAATATATTTAATACCTCTGATTCTTTAGCTTCAATTCTCACATTAGGTATTGCTGTAGGTATAGAGATATCCTCACTTGGGTGATAGACTTTTGAAAAGTGATCACTCAGTAACTCGACTATTACATCTGATTTTGTCACCTCAATACCATCAGCACCCACTAAGGTTATCCTTCCGAAGTCATTCTTCCTCTTACTTGCCACATAGCGGAAGAACTCTTTGGGATTACCCTTGATCTCTTTGGCTAAGGTCTTCTCATAATCTGATTTAGCTTTTCTTACTATGCTGGTAACCTTCCTAGCTTGAGCCTTGTACTGCTCATGGGTGTACTGATCGCCTTTCTCCTTGTAAATTCTCCATAACATTTTATTTTTTTGCAGTTCAAGCTTGATACTACTGCTCATCCATCTAATGCCTGCCTTGTTTGACCTCCTAACCATGGGGACACAATCTGATATTGCTTTCCTCAGATACCCGCTGATTTTATCCCAAGCACTGCTAACATCTTTCCCTTGCAATATGTTCTGCCATGGGATGGCTGCAAGCTCACGCCGAAGCTTGTTATAATTGCCTAACCTGTAGTTCCGTACATACCCCTTCTTAATAGAAAAATCCACAGATTTTGCAACCTCCCAAGTCAATACCACATGATCGCTTTCGCCAACTGGAGGTAACGAGGACACCTTACTTATGCATATAACCTCTGAACCAATAACCAGGTCCAACACTCTCACACCACGTGTCCCTTCAGTTACGTGCTGTTTCAAGTAATTATCTCGTAGAAGATGTATGAACTCCATTTCCTTTTTGCTACGTGATATTTCCTCCTTCCAATTGATATCACCGTAATTAAAATCCCCCATAATAATCACCAAGCCTTCTCATTGCACTAAGTTGCTGATGCATGAATTCAATATCTCCCCCCGTACTCCCTGGCCTATAGCAGCATCCAACTGTATATTTGGTTGCGTTGGTCACTATTTCGCACCAGACTGCCTCAAATGAACTCTCATTCACATGTCTATCATCATGATATACTACTTTCTTTGGCTGCAACACATCAGCTATCGTCAACAGTACTCCTCCTCCTGTTCTATCTTCTCTATCCTCCCTGAAAATACTGTACCCATCACATTCAATTCCAGTGACCACATCTTCTGCTGACAGCCAAGTTTCACTAATGCCTACAACTTTTGGTGAGATTTCACTGACTAATGCCAAAAATTCTTCTCTCTTATTTCGAATGCTTCTAGCATTGGTATACAAAAATTGCAGATTCCCTCTAGATCTTGTACCGGCTTTAGAACTGATATATAAGTCACTAACTACCGTAGTCCTATGCCGATTTTTATCCCCTCTCTTCTGCAATTTATTCAGCCTATAAGGATCAATAAATACACAATCAGTGCTAAAGTTTCTCTCTCTTACACTCAACCTTTTCAATATTAGTTTCCCTGCCCAATAACTTCAACCTGTTCAGAAAACAATAACTTCTTCAATCGCTTATGTCCTTCCATGTTAAGATGCAGTGCATCTCTAGCATACAACTGCCTTTTTCCTTCAAACACACTCCAAACATCAACAAACTCCAGACCTCTTTTTCTGCACATTCTTGCAATCATATCATTCATTATCATTGCTCGTCTACTTAACCCGTAATTGTCAAAACGAGGCAGCACACACACTATTCTCCCATTGACACTTTTCCTCTTCACAATATCTAATAATGTTCTTAAATCTTTTCCTACCCGATTTATACTACCTCTCAGGTCATTCGTACCCACCATAACTATCATCTTGTCTGCTTCATGCCCTCTCTTTATTGCTAAAGCCACTCTTTCTATTGTCCTCAGTTATCTCATCTCAGTTATTATCAGCTCTTCTGATGCTAAGACCAAATCCCAAACTCTAGAACCTCTTGTTCTCTCTATTACATGTTTACTTTCTGCCTAAGATTTTACTTTTTTGCAAAGGCATTTGACAGGGTGCCACGTGATAAGCTGATATTTAAGTTGCAACACATGGGTTTAGATGTCGGGTTAGTCAACTGGATTCAGGATTGGCTGTCTGATAAGTATCAGAGAGTTGTGTATGGTGGGGCAGTATCAAGGAGGCAGAAGGTTACAAGTGGGGTCAGGCAAGATTTAGACAACCACAGTTGAGAACAAACAATGAAAAACTATGATAGGGAGAAGAAATAAGGATTCAAGCTAAATAGGGGATGTTAAAATCAGATTTTTACTTTAAGCCAAATTATTATTATTATTATTATTATTTCATGACACCTCCAAGGAGTCCAAAGACTCATCAAGGGAGGGCACCTACTTACTCTACAAATTTCCATCTTCACCACTTCAATCTATCTCCATCATCAACACCAGCGTTTCTCAACCTTTCTGCCCTTGCAGAACCCTTGAAATAATATCCATGTTGTAGGGAACCCCTACATAATAATTATTATATATCATTGTTAGTATCTTTCTTTATTATTTATGAATTTAAAGATCATGAGGAAAACAAATAATAAGGGCTATAATAACTTTATCGTTTATTTGTAATTTTCAAAATAACAAGATAAATCAAAGTAAAATATCATATAAACAAAAATATGTGCAAAGAATTGTTATTTTTGAAACAAATATGAATAATAAAGTTTAATTTTCTAATGTGAAACCTGTGCTTGTCTTTTGGTAAACAATTACTTAATTCGGGGTCGGATTTTAGATAAACAAACATGGATTTCATCTTCAACAGAAAGGCTACAATATCAGCTAAATAGGCTAGCATCTGCACCCTTTGATCTTCAAAACACTTGGCAAAATCTTGTTTATTGTTTTCTTGAAAATATCTTTGCAATTCATCTTTTAGCTCAAACAAAAGTTCTAAACCCTATTTAGAACTTTTCCTCGACTTAGCCACCGGGATTTCTGCATAGAGCAAAAGATTTATATGCTCTTTGTCCAGGTTTTCATACAGATTTTTAAACATTCTGGAGCGAACTGGCATTTGTTTAATGAAGTTAACCATTTTTGTGGCATCATCAAAAACTTTTTTCAGTTCATCTCCAAGAGATTTTGACATCAACACTTCTCTGTGAATAAAACAGTGTGTTGAGACAACACCAGCATTTTCTTCTTTTTGTTTTTTGAGAAACAAAACCTTTTATGGAGCCAACCACGGATAGAGCACCATCAGTAAAGATGCGAATACAGTTCTTCCAAGAAAGACCTTTTGTTTTCAGATATGAGGATAAAATATTGAATATATCTATTCCTCTGTTTGTCTTAAGTAATTCTTTACAACAGCGAAAGTTTTCTTGAATTTCACCCTCATTAATAAATCTTACAAAAGCTACAATGTAACAGTCATTGGTAAGATCTGATGACTCGTCAACTTGGATGGAAAAACTGCTATTTTTCAGTTTATCACACAAAACCTCCTTGACGTCATTTGACATATCATGGATACGTCAACTTATCATACTGTTTGAAAGTGGAATATTTTCAATTTCTCGTACTGCATCGTGTCCCAGCATTTTACCCACTATTACGTTATTAGGTTCTCACCACTTTTCCTTTTCCATGACTTTTCCTTTTCTGTGCAATAATTTCTGCTATAATAACTTGCTTCCTGAGTCTTTTCACTGACACTTTTCACAATTTTTATGAATTTATTCATAAAAATTGCACACTGTTTCTTTTGAGATTGCAATAGCATTTTAAAATAATCAGCACTTTGATTTTCCAAATCATTGCGATTTTTTGTGAAATGTCTTTTCAATTTTGCTGGAGCCATTACTGTATTTGAAAGTTGTTTGCCACAGACGAGACAGTGGAAGAGGACAATCTGGATCATCAGTCAATGTAAAGCCCATTGATAAGTAATTTTCATTGTAAAGACAAACCTCTTTTGTATTCGTTTTTGTATTTGTGTTTTGAAATTCGGTATGAGATTCTAATTCTTCATCACTAGCCTCTTCAGAATTATCTGGATTTTTTCTCTTCAAAAATTTCCACATTTTAACGGTTAGAAATTTCTATAAAATAAAAAATGTAAAAAAAGATGATAAATCAAAATTAGACTAATAAAAATGAAGCACAAAATAAATAAAGGAAAACAAAAGAAATACATGGGAAAACGGGGAGAGAGAGAGAGAGAGAGAGAGAGAGAGAGAGAGAAAACGGAATAACTCCAGTATATGGTGATCATTGTTTGCATCGTGCAAAGCACTTATGTAACCTTATTCACCATTTAGAACAAACTATCAATATATCGAATTGAAAGTGAATATATTTTCACGTAGGTTAGCTAAAAGTGGTTGCCGTGTAACTCAAATGAAATTGGTCTTGAAACAATAAAAATACTTAATACATGCGACATGCTTTAATGATAGTGTCTATCATTAAAGGTATTAGTTTTTTAAAAAAAATTGGTTAAATTAAAGGACCAAGAAAATTAGTTTAAAAAACAGATTCAGTTATTACTAATTATATGAAGAGCCAAAGGATTCAGTTATGTTATTTAGTAAATTAATAAAAATATCACAGAAAAAGTATAATAAAAAGAAATTAAACAAACAATCATGAAAAATTGGGTGGCCCCCACCGTTAATGCATAAGTACCAAATAATGTAATTAATAATATTATTTAAACATAATTATTATTTATTTGAGTCTAACTTTCATAAATACAACACCTAAATGCACAATTTGTAATGATATAACTAATAAATTGATGAAATAACAAATATTGATTGTTCAAACTATCGACTGCAACCTGAAATAAAGGAGTAACCTTCCCAAAAATCACGATCACCATAAAGTGGAGTTTAGCCAAGAAAACGTACAAACTTTTCATATTAATGAGTGAATATGTACCTACATGCTAGAAAACACATAGGATTGATAAGAGACCGACTGCGCTTCTCGTGTTTCTCTTGCACTGACTCATAAGTGATACTAGCTAGTGCTAGAACTAGCTCCAGTTGCTGTATGATAAGTGGATCATAAACAGCATTGCCTCGCATCCTAGTGGGAGTTAATACAACTAACGTGAACTCAAATTTATTCCTTTCAGAGAACGTTTATTATTTTCTTTCACTGTTTAAGTTCATTTATTTGCCACTGCTATTCATTATTATATCTCGTGGAACCCCGCTTGAGAAACGCTGATCTACACCAACGGCATCAACTGCCCATCACCACCATCACTAGTATTTTTTGTCTCTAAATTGCATGTATCCTGAGGGCTAATTTGTCTGTATGTGGGATGAAAAATCTGAGTTTCTGGGGGGAAAATAATCCTGCTATTCCATATGAGATCGGCTAACTCACTTTCGATTGAAAAAATCCCATATAAAGATTCCTCCTGTCATGATTACAATCGAACTTAGGCCTTTTCCAATCGAAGGGTGCAATGTACCATCTTTCTGGAAAAAGCATATGATAAAGTACAAAGAGAAAAGCTGTTCAAAACATTACAATTATATGGTATATATGAGACATTTTACAGAGAAATATACAAATCCTACACTTAAATTATAAGTCAGCTGTTAGAAATGAAAGAAGTACAGGAAGATAGTTTGATGTAAAATCATGTGTAAGACAATCATGCACACTATCTCCACTGTTAGTTATCTACATGGACCATACTGAGACAGAAAGTGACATTAAAGTTAAACCAAATATCAATGTGATTATATTCTTCTCAGCTCTTTACTTTCTGCAGATGATGTTATCCAGCAGAAGTCTTCAAGTCATTTTAACTAAATAAAATGAAACTGTGCAGTAAAAAGACAAAACAAACTATGAAAATATACAGGACCATAGAAAGCATTAATTACAATCTGAATGGAGAACCTAGTTAAACCCATCCCAATATCATTAATATACACACTGAACAACAATGGTACCAAATCTGATCCCTGCGGTACACCACTAATGACCTTCCTCTTATGGGATACTGCAACCCCATATACAAATGTCTGACA
The DNA here is from genome assembly GCF_054136105.1 of Typopeltis vanoorti. NCBI lineage: Eukaryota > Metazoa > Arthropoda > Arachnida > Uropygi > Thelyphonidae > Typopeltis > Typopeltis vanoorti. The sequence goes on from NC_143571.1 coordinate 75,520,933, forward strand.
GCCAGTTGCTGATCTAACTCAGAAGTCTATTATCCAATCCCAACTGTTTCAATTTATTTAATAGTTTGTCATGTGGGAGCCTATCAAAAACATTTGCAAAATCCAAGTACACCACTGTATATGCATTTCCCCTGACAAAGGTATTTGTCACCTTGTTATAGTACATTAGTAAGTCAGTAAAATATGATCTCCCTTTAACAAACCCATACTGATAACCACAAAAAATATGGATGTTTTTCGACCCAATTCTGTATCCCACTTCTCACCAATCTCTCTCTCTAGTACCTTCACAACTCCAGATATACAGATTGCCCTATAATTTGAAGCTACAGCCTTATGCAGTGGAACAATTTTACCCCCTTACCACTCCCATGGAAAACCTGTGCTGTTGCAAGACTTTTATTAAACAGGCATGCCAATGCCTGTTTAATAAAAGTCTTGCAACACCAATCTGACAAAAAATTGTCACACCAATTCCCTGGAACATTTCCTTGAGATGCATGGTGATATGTCATTGAATAATATAGCTTTCTTGACATCAAGGTTATTTATTTCCTCAAATACCTCCTGCTCATTCACAATTAAGCCATCCTCTCATAAGTCATCTACACTTAAGTTCCTCATGATTCCACCCTAATCAGGATGAAACACCCTTATAAATTGATCACTGAATACCTCAACAATGTCTTTGCCAGCAGTTACCATTCTATCACTTTCATCCATTAACTTCATTTTACCATGATACCATGATCATTCCTTCCTTCTACTTACTACTTACTTCTTCTTTACATATCTGAAACTCTCTCTGGGGTTTTCTTAGCCTGATTTTCCAATTTCTGCTCATACTGCACTTTTCTTTAATTAGTAACCAAGTCGCTCTCCTGGTTTGTTCTTTATACTCTTCTTGAAACTGAGTATTATCATTATTCATCTTGTACTACCTTATTCAGCCTTTTGACCTTCAGAATATATTCACAAATTGATGCTGTTATGTATTTCTTTGTTAGTTCCCAAGCAGCATTTATTTACTTACTGCTCAATTCCTCATTCCATGTTATAGCTCCAAGCTCTCGCCTAAGCTTGTCATAATCATCAGCCTTATAATTCTACATATATCCTTCCCTCACAGAAGTCTGCATATGGCTAGCCACAACCCAGGTGATCATTTCATGATCACTTTCACCAACTGGAGAAAGTGTGAAGCTGCACACTTTTTGGGGCAAATAAACTCAATCTCTGAAACCATTTCATCCCCTTATTTCTGATATTTCTGGTATTTGTAAACAAACACAGCAGTTCATTTTTAGGTCTATAACCAGTCCTACCCAAGCCACTGGTTGGGTAGGAATGGTCCAATCACCTTTATCACCACTTTCAACATATATCCGGTCAGTCTCAACCTCCCCACCCACATCACAATATACTGTATTTACTCGAATATAACTTGCACTTTTTTTCCCAAAATTAAAGTTCAAAAATCATGGTGCGAGATATATGCGAGGATTTTTGAAAACTAAGGTTTTCAGGAAAAAAACTGAAAATGGGTATGAATTACCAAGAATCTCCTATTCGCTAGCACTACTTTTGGCCTCAAGAGCAGTTTCCTTGTGTGCATTGTCAAAGTCATCTGCCCAAGAATCATTATCTTCTCTCCCATCCAGGGAATTAGAGATGCTGGTTTTTAAAAAACTCTTAGCAGTTATTGCTGGCAAAATCATTTCCCAAGCTCTCAAAATGCAGTTGCACAACAGTTCTAATAATGGTCTCTTAATCTTCCCTGAAGGAGTCAGGTCGTAGCCGCTGGCTGTCATCCACTCCATGCAGAATTTTTGTACATAGTCCTTGAATGCAGGGCTGGATTAACCTTTAAGCAAAATGAGCACGTGCTTAGGGCATCATGGAAAGGGGGGGGGCACCACAGAATTTCTGCTTTAGTTAGATGACGAATTTAATTTAAATTAACTTTTAATTAGTTTTTCAATGTTTTTATCTTTTCTTATTGTTACCTTTGTTTCAATAAATATTGACATGTAGAAGGCCTAATAAAACTCTAACCACGTATCTGACGGTTCGTTTACACCGTATTATCGCTCACGACACTTTCTGGCACTACCAATGCATCAAATGAGGTAATTTTTTATAATTAACGTAACCATTTTATTTTTTATTTTCCTGTCTGTGTTTTAGGTCTTGTTTTAATAAATTATATCTTATAAAAGGCTCCAGAAGCAAATATAAAACAAATCACGTGGTTGTCTCAGAAATGCACCTTCGGTAAAAGGCCTAGCTGTCGCAGAAGTGCGACTCCGGTAAAATTAAAGCACGAAAGCACAAGATTCAGCTGTAAGCCGAAAATTAAATTGTTTGTATAATTTTGCCTGTGATATGTGTAACTGTGTTGATTGCCACCTAATATTCAACAAAATAATCTTTTTATTTCTGTATTTAACAGATCCCAAGAACCAAGATGAAACGTGTTCAGTTGAGCGGTGCACAAAAGCGAAAACTATCAAAAAAGAAACAAGAAGAGACTTTGGAATTAGATTCCAAGACTGCAAAGCTGACTGATTTCTTCACACGGGTTCCAGAATATTATATACCAATTCCTGATCAGAGCCAATCTCCGTCATCAGAAGTGGACACAAATACCACTTTGATCACTTTAAAATCAAAATATGATGATGTTGGAATCATCAAAGTTCATCTAGCACATGTCTCACTACTGACCTCACTTTGTAAATTCTCTTGATATTTCTACTGCAAATGTTGATGCAAGTTACCTTACAAAACATTCTGAGGTTGAAATAATTGCTGAAAATGAAATTTAGTGGGCCATAGTGATGGTGGCGAAATGATTCAGTCTGCAAAAGATAAAGTAAATATAGCAAAAGATCCAGGGTTGTGGCTTGATTTCTCTGCTGATGACGTGGCTTATTGGACTGTTTGTGGACCCAGTGACTGTCAGGGTGAAGAAAGATTAGCAAAACAAGTGTTCTCTGCCAGGTTGGCAGCAAAATGACCCAGAGGAGGACCAAGATATAGGTGGATTGATACGGTACAAAGTGCCTTAGACGATAGAAATATAAGATCTGATAATGTTGGAGTCTTGACAAGTAACAGACTGATTTGGAGGAAAATTGTAGATAGGAAGGTAGTAATGATGTTATTTTTTTCATATAGTACTATCATATCCTGTACACCCCTTGAGGGTACATGGCAGGAATTTGATGATGATGATGATGTGACTGTCAACACTACAATGGGCCGTTTGACAAGTCTTACCGACATTTCAGTTGTGGCAAACCAGTAAGATACTGTTCACAGAAACTTTTTGTTGGGACAAAAGTCAATGGTGAGGAATACAAGAGAGAGTGGTTATTGTATTCACCATCAACAGGATCAGTTTATTGTTTTGTTTGTAAACTGTTTGCTCCTAAAAATTTCTCACATTTTGTTACAGGAGAAGAGTTCAATGACTGGCGAAATACTATTGTAATTGATCAACATGAAAAAAGCACTACTCACCGAAACTCTATGCTAACATACTTAACTCGCAGATAAGGTGTAGGGTTGGGAAAACAGTTGGAAAAACAAATTCAGGAAGAGTGTGATTACTGGGAACATGTGCTGAGGCATGTCATAGCTGTTAATCGTACGTTAACTGAACGTGGCTTGGCTTTTCGAGGAACAGAAGAAAGATTTGGATCATTGCAAAATGGGAACTTTTTAGGGCTACTTGAGCTCATAAGTCAGTTTGATCCATTTTTAGCAGGTCACATTGTGAAATATGGAAATCCTTCTTATCTGTCCAAAGCCACCTGTGAGAAACTCATTCAATTGATGGCTCAAAAGGTCCACATGCTTATTGTTGATGAAGTAAAATCTTCTGGTTATTTTAGTTTGTCAGTTGATTCAACGCCAGATCTGTCACATATCGACCAGTTAAGTGTTGTACTTAGGTACTTAAAAGATGGACAGCCTATTGAACGCTTTTAACCTTTCTGGAAATGAAAAGCCATACCGGTGAGGAAATGGCAAAAATCAGGTGTTGCAGTACTTACATAAAGTTTGTCAGCTAAACTTTTCAAAATGTAGGGGTCAGTCTTATGACAATGCTGCTAACATGTCTGGGCATTATAAGTGGATGCAGCAAAAAATTTTAGAAACAAACAAGTTGCTATATATGTGTCCTGTTCAGCTCATTCACTAAATTCGATAGGCCGAAGTGCTGTTGACTGCTGTCAAGTGGCGGTTAATTTCTTCTCTACAGTGCGGTTGCTCTATACCTTTTTTTCAGCCTCAACCAGCTGGTGGACAATTCTTAAAGGTTGTATTGGAAATGAAAATGTCTTAAAATCCCTCTCTGCTACCAGATGGGAGGCACATGCTATGGCAACAGTAGCAATTTTGAAATCTTTCCTTCAAATTTTAGAAGTGTTAGACTGAATAGCTGAAAAACAGTCACAAAAGGGAGACACTAGAAGAGAAGTAGATAATATTGCAAATAAGATGCAAGAGCTAGAATTCGTTTTTATGTTGAATTTTTGGGATGAGATTTTGCAAAATTTTCATAGAGTAAGCCAAGTTCTACAGAATGAGGATGTCAACTTAAAAACATGTGCAGATCTGTATGGATCTTTAGCTGACCAATTGTGCACGTCACGAAATGAATTTGAAAGATATGAAGCAGCTACTAAGGAAGTGCTACCAGATGTTGATTACAAGGCAGCTCAAACTCACAAATATATCAGAAAGAAGACACCCAATGACGGAGATGCTCCAGAAGTATATCTGAATGCCAGAGATAAATTTCGTATCACTACCTTTTACACAATTGTTCACAAACTTGAAACTTAGATGAGAAGAAGAGGAAAGATATACAAAGAAATATCAGAGAGATTTTCTTTTCTAAGTGATGTGTCACATAATGCTACTTCAGTGACTTCATCATCTACTGAAATTGAAAGGTATTCTCAGTGTTGTCAAAAGCTGATTGATGCTTACCCAGAGGACTTGAACACTAATTTCTCAGCTGAGCTTCAGCAGTTTCACTCATATGTGCGCCATATGTAGGCATCTGGAGGGATTGCTGTTCTGAATGAGTCAGTGTGTCCCAGGGAGGATGATAGCAGGGGTGGCCTCTTGTGGGAATGGATGGGAATGGATACTTCGGAGAAGGGAGACGACATCAGATAACACATTGAGCCCAGTGGAGTCTAGAGAGGATAATGCTGGGTATAGAAACAATGGCATTTATATGCTTTATACTAATGCCAGGAGTATCCGAAATAAGGGAGAGGAATTGGTGGCATAGATAGCATCAGCCTGGCCAAACGTTATTGGGTTCACTGAGACGTGGTTGACAGAAGGGGATATGATAACAGGAATAGAAGTCGCTGGGTACAGCGTTTTTCGTCACGATAAAAGGGGAAAGCGTGGTGGTGGGGTACTGCTTATGATAAGTGATGGCCTATGTCCTCTAAGAGTGGAGGCTTTGGAAGGAAGTGAGACAAATGATTTTGAGAGCATATGGTGTGAGGCAGAGGTAGGCAAGACAGGATATTTAGTGGGGTGTTGCCACAGACCCAGGAGCACAGAGGATGGGGACCAGGAGATGCTGAGACAGTTAAGTTTGGCAAGTGCAAGAAGAATGATTGTTATGGGAGATTTTAGCTACAGCTGTATAAATTGGAGAGAGGAAGATGCATGTAGCAATAGGAGAATGGAATTTCTAGAATTCTTGAGAGAAAAATGTCTTAGGCAACATGTAACAGAGGGAACAAGAGGTTCAAGAGTTTTGGATTTGGTTATAGCATCAGAAGAGTTGATAATAACTGAGATGATATCTCTCCCACCAGATGGAGAGAGTGACCATATGGTGTTGACTTGGAAAATGAATAGACATACAGGAGTATCAAAGAGACAGGAACTTATGTGGAATTATAAAGCAGGTGATTATAATAGTCTTAGACGTCAACTTCGGAAAGTTTCATGGAGGGAGGAATTGGAAGGGAGGGATATCATTAGTGCATGGGAAATTGTGAAGCAATATTTGTTAGCAGCAATGGTAAGTTGTATACTACGAGTGAAGAAGAGGACACAATTTGGAGTAAAGAGGATGACAAACAATATTAAACAGGAATTGCATGCGAAAGAGAGGCTATGGAAGAGATATATGGAGACAGGTGAAGAGAAGATACATGAAGAATATAAAACACAGGCCAGAAGAATGACTAGTGTGGTAAGGAAAGCGAAACTAGAATATGAGAGGAGATTAGCCCTATGATCCAAAGAGAATCCTAGGGACTTTTTTTAGCTATGTGGCCAGTAGGAGGAGGAATGACTGTGGAAGAATGATATTGTGGGATAAAAATGGGAATAGAGTGACTGATGCAGAGGACATAGTGGAATTGTTCAATGAACACTTTATTGGAGTATTTCATCCTAGAGGAGTCAGTTTTAATGCTAGAGGGATAGGGCTGGTTCGAAGTTTAGAGGTACAGGAGGAAAGTGTGTTTCGGATACTGAGTACTCTGGATGTCAGTAAAGCTTTGGGACTGGATGGTATTTCACCACGAGTTTTGAGAGAATGTGCTAGGGAACTGACAGTGCCATTAAACTAGCTTTTCAATGAAAGTCTGGCTGCGGGAAAGGTGCCCAGGGAATGGAAGGAAGGTAAGATAGTGCCATTGCACAAGGGCGGTAACAGACTGGAAGTGTCTAATTATAGACACTTGTTAAGATCTTGGAGAAAGTAGTGAGGGACCGTATACAACATTGGGCAGATTAGGGTAATGTTATCTGTGAGAGTCAACATGGATTTGTGAAAGCGAGCTCTTGTTTTAGCAATATGCTAGCCTTTTATAATAAAGTTTCAAAAACATTAGATGAGGGAAAGGCATATACTGCAATTTTCTTAGACTTAGCGAAGGCATTTGACAGGGTGCCACATGATAAGCTGATATTTAAGTTGCGGCATATGGGTCTGGATGTCAGATTGGTCAACTGGATTCAGGATTGGCTGTCTGATAGGTATCAGAGAGTTGTGTATGGTATAGCAGTTTCAAGGAGGCAGAGTGTTACAAGTGTGGTTCCACAGGGCTCAGTACTAGGACCTATATTGTTTAACTTTTATATCAATGACATTGCCAGTGGATTGCAAGGAGATATTCAGTTGTTTGTGGATGATGCGAAGCTGGGAAGGATTATTAGTAATAGTGCAGATGTGGTAGCCCTGCAAGAGGATTTGAATAAGCTAGATAGATGGGCAAATGAATGGGGGTATCGGTTTAATGCAGCAAAATGTAAGGTCTTGAGGTTTGGGAAACATCGATGGGATGCTGCATACTCTATGGAAGGAGTTATACTGGAGGAAGTAGGGGAGACAAGAGATCTGGGGTTGACGATTGATAGAAACCTGAAATTTAGGGGATATATTGCAAAGGTGGTGAAGGTAACACAGAGGATTGCTGCAATTATGAGGACACTGACCTGCAGAGATAAAAGGGTTATCATTCCGTTGTATAAGTCTCTGATCAGACCACACTTAAACTATTGTTCTCAGATTTGGTCCCCAGGATTTGAAGGGGATAAATTAACTGTGGAAAGGATACAAAGACGGATGACAAAGATGGTTTCAGGACTGTACAATTTTGGTTATGAGGATCGGCTGAGGGAATGTGGACTGCAGAGTTTGGTGGATAGAAGAAGGAGAGGTGATATGATTGAGACTTTTAAACTGTTGAGAGATGGTTACAGGATTGACACTGGGGAGTTCTTTTGCTTGGTTGACCAGCAGGAAGAAGTGATGAGAAGAGGCCATCACTGGAAGTTACGAAAGGAAACTGTGAGGAGTGGTTTCTTTGTGTGGAGGGTGGTTGAACCATGGAATGCATTGCCTGATGGAGTGGTGAGAGCGAGAACGGTCAATGAGTTTAAGGAGTGGTATGATAGAGTTTGTGTTTCTTAAGGGGGACCTCCCCTCGATGAGTCTTGACAGACTTTATATTCTTAGGAAGGACCTCCCATGATGTGTCTTTTGACTCCATGGAGGCCTGAATAATAATAATAATAATAAAAGTTCAGTGTAACAAAAAATGTAAAAACAAGATTCAGTCATGTGGAACTTTATAAAATAATTGTAGAAAACAATATTGAGTGTGCCTTACCAAATGTAGACATTGCCTTTCGTATATTTTTAACATTAATGGTCACAAATTGCTCAGCTGAGCATTCATTTTCAAAGTTGAAGTATATTAAAAATCCCATCAGAACAATTATGCAACAAGGAAGGTTGCATGCCTTATCTCTACTAAGTATAGAAGCAGATGTGTTAAATAAGATTAATTTTGAGGATCTGATCAAAGACTTTGCAATTAAAAAAAGTAGGAGAAAACTTTTCAAATCTAAATAAAGTTGAAGTATACAAAAATAAACATTATTTTCCATCTTACTATAAGGTTTGTTTCATTTTGAAAAATAAAAATTTATTTTATGGTTTATAATTGTTTATATTTCGAATTACATATATATGGGGCACCAAAATCTTTTAAGTGCTTAGGGCCTCTATGGGTCGTAATCCGGCCCTGCTTAAATGGTTTGTTGATCAATACATACAAGAGCTGTAGACAAGGTGTAAGATCCCCAGGAATAATGACCACATTGGTTCTCATATCTGAAAGTTGTTTTATTATTATTAATGAACAATCCTTCAAGAATGACTAATGAGAAGTGAAAGCAGAGTGCAAAACAGACAACAATGGTAGACCAATAGAAATAGAGCAGCTATGAACACGTGCATATGATTGGTGCAGTATTAACAAAAGATCATGTGACCTGACGACAAAGGTAGGGCAACAATTGTTGAGTTGAAATGCTGATTCTCTTCAACCAAATTCCAAAAGATCTGAAATTGCTAAAACGACATTCGCTATACATTTCTTAGTTTTAACACATCAACAGTACAACATACAGTTTTGCTTAAGTCTATACAGCATAGTTTCTGTGGGAGGGGACATGTGATTGATTAGTTAGTGCCGTTTTTATCCCAGTTGTCTCTAATTGCACTATTTGTTGACAAATATATTACACAGACTACAATTGTCTCTGTACCTTATTCAGTGATACAATAAAACTACTTGTTTTTCTTGTGTCTGTATGGTTGTTGGGGAGGGCATGTTGTTTACTACGTCAAGCGAGTTACTATCACCCTGACGTGAACATGTTTAAACTTTTTTTGCGTGTGCGAGGTATATGTGAAACTTTCTAATTTCTTTTTTTGTAAAGTAAAATCAGGGGTGCAAGAATATATGCGAGGGCGAGTTATATTCGAGTAAATATGGTACTTCATCTCCATACACACATTCACTGCTACTTTCAACATCCACTCTCTCTACAACATGTCTCTCTCTGCCCAAGTTCTCCATTTCCCTGGTCTTCTTGTGTTCCTTCTTTCTTTTTCGCTCACACTACCATCCTTTTCACTGCCAAGCACTCCTATCCCTTCAATACCACTCTCCTGCTCTTTCACATCATCTCTTACTTTTGATCTCATGCACACGCTGTACTTCCATTTTGCAACACTTTCTCCAGTATGCTCGCTCCAAAGCCATTTAAATGCAACCCATCATGACTGCATAATTCTATTCTTCTCTCAAACACATCCCATACATGCACAAACTGAACTCCATTCTTCTCACACAGCACCACTAGCATGCCATTCATGATTCCAGCTCTCTGTCTCAACCCATCATTGTCATACTTCAGCAACACACTGATAACCACTACACTGTTTTCTTTCACTCTTCTCAATACCTCCTGATATTCACCCTTACATACTCTTTATTTCCCCCAAATCATTTATCCCCACAACCACCACTAGTTCTCTTGCTCGTTTCCTCCTCATGTCCCACAGCTGAATTACTCTGTTAATTCTCCCTCCTGGATAGCAGACCTTTTGTATTCTCTCGTTATCTAATTCTCTAACTATAGAATCTCTATGCACTGCCATCCTGGAGTCACTCATCACCTCTTTCACCATTTTTTCTTTCATTCTATTCTTTTCACACTTTCATTAGTTTCCAAGTTTCCACTAAATGTCTCATATCACTCTGCATATTCCACATTTCATTTTTCATTTTCAACAACTGTTTCATCAAATCTTGCAGTCTGACAATTTCACTCTCTGTCACTCCCGTATCCTCAAAATCTCTCATTCTGCCACACGGTACTTCTATTTCCTCATTCATACTTTCTTTCACTCCCTTATCACCAACTTTTGCTTCTACATTCTTCCTTTTGCTTCCACATTCTTACTTTTGCTAACATTCATTTCTACATTCTTGCCTTCGCTAACTTTCACTTCTACATTCTTGCTTTCACTACCTTTTGCTTCTATATTCTTGCTTTAACTAACATTCACTTCTATATTGTTGCTTTTGGTAACTTTCTCTTCTACATTCTTGCATTCTTTCACTCCCTCAGTTTCATTAGCTTTCATTTCATTTCCATTTCTTTCATTTACGCCATCATTTATCTTTTCAGTCTGCTTTGCATTCACTGCCTCGTGGTCTAATAATATATTGCACTTGTTGATGAGGATTATTATGTTAATATATCACACTGTCAATGAGGACAAAGAAAACTTTTTACACAATTCAACATATTTCGCACCACATTCTAACACATGAATAATTTTGACATTTTTGCAAACTGAGAGACACTTTCTTTGAGTAGATATGTTTCTGAGAGAAGGATTCATTTTGAATCCTTCTCTCAGAAATGAACTTTTGTTCATTTTACCCAAACACTGCCATGCCTGTGGCAGTGTTTGGGTAAAATGAGGAAGGAGGGTCACAGGTTAGACATCAGAGAGATACGTAGTGAGGGGTTGATCCTAAAGGACAAGATTAGATTATAAACTGACCTATAATCCTATTCAAGGGGTCAAAAAAGCTAAGTCATCATTCTTTTCATTTTTGTCTATTCCAAGAATTACCCAAGCAGTTAAGAATATTTGCATAAGTACGTACCAAAATTTGTCAGTATATTCATGTAGTATGCTTGTTAATAAAACTGAGCAACTACCGTATATGGGAATATGAGTAAATTAAAATCCTTATGTATTTTTCCACAGCCATAATCTTATTATTTCTGTGCTCGTTACAACAAAGTTCAACTGTAACATAAATTAAAAGCTAAACAGCTATTTTTCTGGTGTCCTTAATAATAATTAAGGGGATACAAATCCCTTGTTGTTCAACTGCCAGTAAGCAAAACTCTAAGATCGAGAACTACGAATCTATGAGTTTCATATATACCGAAAAACTATTGGCGAATCCAAGTGTAATGACCACTTGGTAGTACAACACCAAGGCAACTCGAAGCAAAGGTGGAGCAAGATCCCTCACTATCTTGATATTTTCTCATAATGTAAAAACGCAGCCCCTAGGGGATCCAATACTGTAATTACATTATGAGGAGAGGTCACTACCCAGACCGGTTTCCCCTTAATTATTATTAAGGATGCCAGAAAAATAGCTGTTTGGCTTTTAATTTATGTTATAATATAATATACAAACACACCTTTATGGCATTTGTATAGTAAAGGTATGTAAGTTCTTTTCACTTAAACCTTGTTATCTTCCAAGTCTACCTACTCACTGATGAGACCTCAAAAAAGGTTGAAACCGGTCTGGGTAGTGACTTTTCCTCATAATGTAATTATAGTATTACATCCCCTAGGGGCTGTGTTTTTACATTATGAGAAAATATCAAGGATAGTGAGGGATCTTGCTCCACCTTTGCTTCGAGTTGCCTTGGTGCTGTACTACCAATACACTTGGATTCGCAGATAGTTTTTCGGTATATATGAAACTCATAGATTTGTAGTTCTCGATCTTAGAGTTTTGCTTACTGGCAGTTGAACAACAAGGGATTTGTATCCCCTTAATCATTAAAGTTCAACTATATTATTATTATTATTAACAAAGTCCATCAAACTGTGCCTAAAACTCATTCAATGTATCTGCATTCAGCACAATGTCGGACAATGCATTCCACTTACCAACCCCTCTTCATGCAAAGAATGTGCTCTTTATGCCTCTGCTCACAATCTCCTTATAGTTTCCAGAGATGCTCCCTTGTTCTATCCTCCCCCTTCGCAAAATCTATGTTAAATCTCTTCCACATTAATCCAGTAACAATCCTTTACCAACTTAAATGCCTAAATCATATCCCCTCTCTTCCTCTTATTCACAAGGCTTTGCAAACTGCATTCCCTCAATTTGTCCTCATATCCCACATCCCAAAGACATGTTACGAACTTAGTCTTCTCTGCATCCTTTCCAACATATCCTCATCATCGTGAAAATCAGGGGGACCAAATCTGTGCACAGTAATTCATGTGAGGACTGATCAAGGCCTTATGCAATGAAACCAGAACCTCTTTATTTCTGCACTTAATTAAAGAGTTTTTTTCAAAACTTTCTAATTAAATACAGCCTTTCCAAAGAAAATATTTAAGAAAAAAAGCATGCTAAAAAGTGAAGAGATGCAATTATAGTTTTTTTAAATAGTAAAGAATGCCAAACCACAAGACACAGCTAATGGACAAAACAGTTTTGATTACTATGCTTCTGGTGGCTAAACACAACACAATGGTGTAGTTGAAAAGATTTTGGAACTCATTTATAAAGAAAGATTTTGTACTAAATTTTGTTACTGTACATCAATGCACAGGTTAATAAATAATACTGATAAACTTAAACCAATCGACATCTCTAATACTTACCCTTTAGTACATTTGTGCAAGTTTCTATACAACGAAGTGAAGGGGATGCATAGACATGTGAAAATTTATTCCCACACATTCCAATAGCTTCACCTGAAAAGTAAAATCACTAGTGGCTTTAATGTACAAGATCAATCAATACTTCACACAAAATTTCAATAATGAGCATTCATAAGTTTTAATCCAAATGTAATAAAACTACAAAACATATACACAAACAGAATTTTGCAGTGATAAAAAGATATCATTATTATCCTCTAACCTTCATGGAGTCAAATGCATTGCATGAGGTCTCTCTCTCTCTCTCTCTCACACACACACACACACACAAACTCATCATGCCACGCTTTGAATGGACATTCACTGTCTTCACTCACCATGCTATCACAAGGCATTCCAATCACCCACCACTCTCCATTCAAAAAACTTACTCATCACTCCCTTGCTAACACTCTTCTTAGATAGATTCCAGGAATGGTCTCTTGTTCTTCTCTCTGTCTTCACCCATTCTATGAAAAATCTCATCCATATTAATTTGGCTAGCAGAAACTCCTTACCAAGTTATGTCTCAAAAATGTACCTTCTTCTTCTTCTTCTTTTCCTATCCAGTAGACTCTATGGTTTGCATTTCCTTAATCTATCCGCATACTCAACATTTCAGAGACAAGAAACCACCTTAGTCAATAATCTCTGGATCCTTTCCAACCTCTCTTCATCCTTTTGAAAACCAAGGAACCAAATCTGTGCACAATAATCCATATGTGGCCTGATCAAATAATCCATATGTGGCCTGTGCACAATAATCCATATGCCCTCCCTCGATGAGTCTTTGGGACTCCAGGGAGTCCCAAAGACTCATCGAGGGAGGGCACCTACTCTACAGCTCTGTCTCCACCACTCAGTTCACAAACTACACCAACTCCATCTACCGCCCACCACCACCACTAGTATTTCCACAGACAGTCACAAACATCCATGCCCACAGTGGGATTTGAACCTGCAGCCTTCTGGCTGGAGAGAGGATACGCTAACCACTCAGTCAACCAGGCCGGCAAAAAACTGAGCTGGCCTGTGGGGTATCAAACCCACCACCTTTGCGTTATCAGCATGATGCTCTAACCAACCGAGCTAACGGGCCACAAATGATAACGTTATTTCTACACATCAATGTCCCCTGCATCACTGCCATAATCTGCTGGGCTATACTTACAAAGTTACCAAAATGTCCCTGAAATTTTAGGTTTCTATCCACCATTGTCCCCAAGATCACTCACCTCCTCTAAGATATCCACACTAACCTTAAACTCTGCATACCACCTTTGCTTTCAGAATTTTAAAACCTTATACTTTGCAACATTGAACAGGCAATCACACTCACTTACTCATTCACCAAAGTCCATTTAAGTCTGCTTGTAAAGCTGCTTCTGTTCTATTCCTCATGTTCTATTCTTCCCAATTTTGCAACATCTTCAAACAACTGCATAGCACCATATCACCATTCAAACCTTACCCAATATCTTCAACATATACCTTAAACAGCAATGTCCCAAAAATAAACCCTTTAGGCACATCACTAGTGACTTTCCTCTTTGGTGATATTGCATCCCTATACACAACTTGCTGATACCTATTAGAGAAAAAATATATATATGTTGTATACACCCTTTTGAAACAGAGTGTTTCAAAAGGGTGTATACAACTTTGCAGGAGAACACAGAACAACTCAGAAGATGTACAAAAGCTGAGTAAGTGTCATAATGTAGTGAAACACATCAATTAGTCTCGTAACTTTATTACCAAATGACAACACTAGATGGCATGATATGCACACCATTTGAAAATGGCAACTTTCAATGCTGCAAAGCAAGTATGTTGTGTGTTGTGGTTTGAGAAAACAAAGTCTGCAACACAAGTTTAGAGGAATTTCCACATGCAATATGGCAAAGAACCTCCTAGTAGGTGCGTGATCTACACCTGACACAAGAATTTTGTGGAAACAGGCTGTTCCGTGCATCATCCAAGGTCAATAGGAAGGCTACGTGCTTTGAATGCTGTTATGGAAGAAGTTTGGGAAAGTTTCCATAGAAGCCATGGAAAGTCAACCAGACAGGCATTGCGTCAAATTGGAATTACACATGTGACTGTTTGGTATGTTTTATGACAACGTCTACACTTAAGGACATACAAATTTACCCTTGTACATTTTAAGAAAGATGATAAGAAGATATGCCAGAATTTCTGTAAGGAAATGATCAGTAGGATAGAACAAACTGAGGACTTTTTGTACATGATCGTTTTCAGTGACGAGTGCACTTTTCACATAAGTGGGCAAGTAAACACTCACAACTGCAGAATTTCAGGAAGTGAAAATCCAAACACCATCGTAGAACATGTTCGCGGCACCCCAAAGGCTAACTTTTTTTTGTGCCTTAACAAGAAGAAAGTGTATGGACCCTTCTTTTTTTCGGAGTCTACCATTACTGGTGATGTGTATCTGGACATGTTACAAGGGTATGTAATACCACAATTAGACAATGATGACCATGACAGACGCTTACATTTCCAGCAAGACAGAACACCTCCTCATTACCTGACAAATATAAGGTTGTATCTCAACACCTGTTTTCCAGGAAGATGGACTGGTAGAGGGGGCACTTGTAGCATGCCCATCACATTCCCCCAGACTTACATCATTAGATTTTTTCTTGTGGGGCTTTGCAAGAGATTGAGTTTACCACCTTTTTTTACCAGTCTTGCGGGAAATTGATTACAGATGGGACATCTGCAGATTACTGTAGGCAGTCATATCGAATTTTAACTGTCTGTGTTGAAACTTCAAGTGTTATACCACATTTGCATGGTAATAAAAATTGCTCGTATGAAACAGCTATAGCTATTTAAGCCTCCATAGCTCACTCAGTATAAATAAAGCTCTTTGGTCGGAAAGACCTGGGTTCAATTCCCATCCATCATGTGAGAAATCTTTATGTCTTTTTTGACTAAAGGTGAGTTAGCCAGTCTCATACATAAGTAGAGCATTTTTTCACCTGGAAACTTGGATTTTTGTCCCTCAGAACAGACAAACTGGCCATGTGAACACACATGGATTTACAGCCATGAATACTTATGATAATATGTGGCAGAGATAGGGTCCTCACCACATGTCATTACACCCATAGTTAACTGTGAGTCACATCATGGTGATCAACCTCCTAGATAGGGGACGGCACATAAATGGGAATAGCTATTTACCTTCTATTATTATTCAAAATTGTACACCCCCTTTTGAAACACCCTGTGTATATATATGTATACACTGTTGTTTCTCCTATAATGCAGTATGTGTTAATAAAGATAATCACACTATAAAATTTTGCATAACAAAAATAACAGGGCTTATAGGAAGAACAGGGTTACAGTACTATCCCATAAGTAATACACTAAAATATATACAGGGTGTTTGGGATAAATTTGACAGTTTCGTAAGGAAAAAGAAAATCTTCTTTGTATCTATTAAATTTAATGAATTGACAAAAAAACATTACAGGCAGAGTTAATTACAATACTATCAACAAGATTTACTCAAAATAACCACCATTAGCATCGATCACAGCTTCAATTCTGCTTCGGAACCTCGAACAAGCTGATGCTACAGTCTCCCTGGGAAGGGCCGCAAAAACTGTTTTAATTTTATCCATTAACTGGGCTTTTGTATTACTGGAAGTGCGATTGGTGTCTTTTTCAACTGCGCCCCATACAAAATAATCCATGGGGTTAAGGTCTGGGGAGTTTGGAGGCCAAACATTTGGACTGGTGAAGTCGTAGAAATTTTCAGACAACCATTTTTGACTTTTCCCAGAGGTGTGGCAAGGGGCCGAATCCTGCTGCCATACATACGGCCTACCATTGGCTACCCTTGTTATCCAGGGCTTGACTACAGTTAGCAACTCCACGAACAAAGCCCGAATTCCAATGCCAGGGTTCTTCAACACCTGTTCCTGCAGATTTGCGAGGAATTCTGCTGTACGAACGCAATCAGATCGTCTGCTAGGGATCTTTCTTCTTGCTACATCCTCGTAGTCACCATTGCAAGTCTCTAGTTCATGCCTGATTGTTTTTACTGTATTCAGGGAGCATTGGGCAGCAGTCGTAATATCCTTATTTTGATGGCAGGCACGAATCATCATGATACAAGTTATTCTCTTCCATGATTCAGGTGGGTTCCAGCTATCCATCCTTTCTGACATCTTGTATATGAATGAAGAAGGGTCCAAACTTTTAAATGAAGAGAAGTGTGTGTTAATACATGTAACTTACGGAAAAATATAATTAATTATAAATATGTCAAATTTATCCCGAACACCCTGTATATATATATATATATATATATATATATATATATATATATATACCATATTTTCTGGCGTATAAGCCACACTTTTTTTCTTTGAAAATAGGTCTGAAAAACAGGGTGCGTCTTATACGCCGATACTCAGTTTTTTATTACTTTCATTTCTGGAAATTTTCTCTGTTCCAAGTTACACGATTTCTTTCTTGCTTCGTTGCAGTGTGTGAGAGCATTCCTGTTACGTAGAGTTCAGTGGATATGCATGTGTTGTCATCGACGATCACAGTTGTGTTCCTGTTCATTTAAACTTTCCAATTGTTGTCGCGGTTGTTCTAAACGGTGATAAATCTCTGCCGTTAAATTTTCTCTAAATTTCTTGGCAAATTATGGCTGAAAAACGTTGGCATTGCTACAATATTGAATACAAGCTACGTGTGATTGCATATGCTAAAGAACATAGAAATGGACTTGTAGAGAGACATTTCGGGCCACTCCCAACTGAGAAAATTATAAGAACTTGGTGGAATCAGGAAGAGGATCTAAAAAAAGCAACTCACAGTAAACATAACCTATGAAGTAGAACTGCAAAATGGCCAGAACTTGAAGCAGAACTGAATACTTTAGACCACAGAAAAGCAGGACTTTCAGTGTCTACAAAAATGATTATTCATCAAGCGAAAGCGATAGCCACTAACAGAGGGATCACTAACTTTACTGGATCAACATCATAGTGTTCAAGATTCATGAAGAGAAACCAGCTATATATGGGGACTAAAACAAAAATATCACAAAAGATGCCAGCTGAATATGAAGAAGATTGTGATTGGGTCAAAGCTTCATGGGATGCTGTGAAAACTGAGACATTGGTTAAATCATTTAAGTGTGGCATTAGTAATGCACTGGATGGCACAGAGAATAATTTGTTGTATGAGGACTCAGATTCTAATTTAGAAGAGGTTTCAAGTGTCTCTTCATTTAGCTTTGGAGATGAATTTCTGGATTTTGATGAAGAAGATTAAAAGGTGGGTACTCTTTCCTAGTTAGATTAGGTATTTGTTGAAATTAGACCTACTTATTACTTTATATCTGAAATACTGTAAATTCATTATAATATTCAGTGATAAAGTTTTTTTCTAAAAATGTGTACAAAAAAGGGGGTGCATCCTTATATGCCAGCAAATACAGTATATATCACATTTTATCATTTCTTTCAAAATTTTATTATTTCAAGCTTTTCCTCAATACTTAGAGCTTTCCTTTTTCATTCACTACCTGAATCCACATTTAGAGTGCTGTATTAAACACTTTTATCCAGAAAAGTACACAGAAATGTTTCACTTCAGGTATTGAATGTATATGATATTCTCACATATTTGTTCTTAATGTTGAACATTTTTTTTCCCAAAATAGTATACTATTTTGGTTCAATGAAGTCTGGCACCAAATACTGTGATTATATTAAAACAGTATTAATATAATGAAATTTTACTTAGTTAAAACATAAGTTAAGCCTATGGTTGGAAAAGAGGAGAAGCTCTACCCCACTCCCCCCCAAAAAAGTTGTGTACTGTAATATTAGTATTTCATACATGAAATATTAATGAATCCTAAGCTTTAATAATTTTTCATTTTATTTCATTCATTCTGTGTTTACAACTAAGAACACACTTTTCATTTTGGGAAGAAAAATGAACTGCAACCTTGGAAGATTATACCATTTTCTAAAGTCTGAGATTAACACAAAAGCGAGCAAAAATTGTTCAAGAACACCTTTTTTAATGTCTTGAAGTTAGAATAGTGATAAATATCAAGTGCACTTTCCAAAATGCATTAAATACCTACTACAATTGCAATGTCCTTTAATCTGTCAGCATGAGAGTTATTCAGGAATTCTGGCCTCATGGATTTCAATCAAATTCTACATTGGGAATGTTCACAAATATTTCTTAAGCCAAACTAATTTTCGTTTCAATTAGACCATTTGCAGGGGCAAAAAATAATAATAATAATAATAAAAAATAACAAAAAGGACAAAATATATTAAACTTCTATACTGAAGTTGTAGAAAAAGTTGTGGAAGGAGTATAAAGAAAGATGAACAGCATATTTATGAGTACCTCTAGTACAAGGCACAGATAAGATGAGTGATCTGTATAGTAAAGAAGACTAAAGCTGATTATTATTATTATTATTATAATTATGAGATATTTGTTGGGTTAGATGTGATAAAGGCTATGGGAATGGGTGACATATCACCTCGTATTCTTAAGGAATGTGCACCACAGCTGGCTATGCCCCTGATCCTGGTTATTTAATGAAAGTCTTGTAGTGGGTAGGGTACCTAAGGAGTGGAAAGAAGGCAAAATAGTGCTACTCCACAAGCATAGTTCTAAGAGACAGAAATCTCCATCCACAGGCCAGTCTGATAACTGCAGTTATCAGACTGGCCTGTGGATGGAGGAGACATCGATAAGGAGTAGAATACGGAATTGGGTTAATGGACATGGCATCCTTTATGATGGCCAGCATGGATTTGTAAAGGGTAGGTCCTGTTTTAGTAATTTACTTGCATTTTATAGTAAGGTTAGGAGTGTGCTAGATAAGGGAGAATCATATACAGTGATATTCTTGGACTTTGCAAAAGTATTTGATAGATTAAGACATGATAAGTTGGTGCACAAGCTGCAGAGGATGGGAATAAATAGTATATTGGTTAGATGGATCAGAGATTGGCTTTCGGAACGATAATAGCAGGTTGTGTATGATGGAGCAGTGTCTCAAAAAGAAGGGTAATCAGTGGCATACTCCAGGGTTCTGTTCTTGGGCCCCTGCTCTCTAACTTGTTTGTAAATGATATATCATGTGGACTGACTGGGGATCTTCAGTTATTTGCTGATGATGCAAAGTTGGGAAGAATTATAAGTAGCACTGCTGATGCTGAATCCCTTCAGGGAGATTTGAATAGATTTTTACTTGGACAAAAGAGTAAGGTTGTAGTTTTAATATCAATAAGTGCAAGGTGTTGCATTTTGGAGCACAGAAATATAATGCTGTGTACTATATTGATGGTTATGTACTGCAGGAAGTGGAGGAGATTAGAGATTTGGGAGTGATGGGTGACAGTAGACTGAAGTTTAGAAGACATATTGCTAGGGTTGCACATCATAGTGTTGCTATGATAAGAAGCACTCTAACATGCAAGGATAAGGAAGTAGTTGTGCCACTGTATAAGGCACCGGTCAGACCACACTTGGACTATTGTGCTCAGATCTGGTCACCTGGTTTTCAATGTGATGTGGAGACATTGGAGAGGGTACAGAGATGAGTGACTAAGACAATAGCACGAGTTTGGAATGCTGGCTATGGAGAGAGAGAGAGGGAGATTGAAGAAATGCATATTACAGATTTGGTGGATAAGAGGAAGAGAGGTGATATATTAGGGACGTTTAAGTTAGTGAGAACATTTTATCAAATTAATCCAGAGGGGGTTATAAAAAGAGTAGAAGGTGAGAGGGGAAGAACCAGAGGTCATTCCAGGAAGTTATGTAAAAGTGTGGTGAAGAAGGCTGTGAGGAGTAGATTTTTTACATGGAGAACTGTCAGTCTATGGAATGCATTACCAAGCTGTATTGTTAATGCAAGGAGTGTTAAGGATTTTAACATTCAATATGATAAATATGTTGTCAGTTGAATGAACCTCCCAAGATCAGTCTGTCGACTCCATGGAGGTGTAATAATAATAATAATAATAATAATAATAATAATTATTATTATTATTATTATTAACATTTCCATTCCAGGGTGTCGTTTTCCATAGATTCATTCCGATTACCTTCTTCTGTCAGCTTAAAAGTAGGATTATGTTCTCCATGTCAGGTGACTAGCCTGATGATGGAATAGTTCAGTGCTAGGGCTGCTATCTTAAGGCTTCTGAACTAGCCTCCCTTCAAATTTAAACCCATAGGAGGAATAGGGTATATTGAAGGGGAAAGAGTAGATTATAGTAGAAGAGAGTAGAATTATAGTAAAGGTTTATAGAGAGGACATAATTGTAAGGCCAGAAAATGTGGGTGTAGATACAGACCTGAAATTCAGGTCTGTGTCTACACCTACAACACCCTCAGGCAATGCATACCACTCACCAAGCACTCTCTATGCAAAGAACCTAATCCTCACTCCTCTGCCCACATCCTTCTTATACAATTTCCAACAATGATCTCTTGTACCCTCCCCCCCAGTCTATGAAAAATCTCCTCCATGTTGATGTAATAACAATTCCTGAGTAGCTTATTGGTAACAATCATATCAAACCCCCCCCTCTTTATCCTATTCACAAGGCTCTGCAACTTACATTCTCTCAATCTGTCCTCGTACTCCACACTCCAAAGACCACTGACCACCTTTGTGAATGTTCTCTGGACCCTTTCCAACATATCCTCATCACCATGTAAACAAGGTGACCAAAACTGTGCACAATAATTAATGTGAGGCTTGATTAAGGCCTTCTACAATTGTATCATAATCTCTCTATTTCTGCAGGTCAGGGTTCTCCATATCATTGCTATTATCTGATGTGATGTCTTCACAAATTGTGCAATGTGGCCCCTGAATTTCAGGTCCTTGTCCACCGTTACTCCTAGATCTGTCATCTCCTCTACTTCCATTAAAGTTTCCCCACCAAGTGTATACTTTGCATCCCATCGTTACCTACCAAATCTCAAAACCTTACACTTTGCAACATTGAACTGATGTTTCCACTTACCTGCCCATTCATAAAATTTATTAAAGTCCTCTTGTAAGGCCATAACATCTGCTTGACTTTATATTGCTCTCTACAGCATTGCATCATCTGCAAACAGCTGCATATCATTATTCAAACCCATCCCTATATCATTAATATACAAACTGAACAACAATCGCCCTGAAACTAACCCCTGTGGCATACCACTAGTGACCTTTCTCTTTCGGTATACCGCACCCCCATTGCAACTTTCTGATACCTATCTGACAGCCAGTGACTGATTGAACTCAGAAGTATGTTATCCAATCCCATCTGTTTCATCAATTTTTATAAGAGCTTATAGTGTGGCCGTCTATCAAAAGGCTTTGCAAAATCTAAGTACACCTTGTTTTAGTATCTAAG
This sequence comes from Typopeltis vanoorti, assembly GCF_054136105.1. Classification (NCBI taxonomy): domain Eukaryota; kingdom Metazoa; phylum Arthropoda; class Arachnida; order Uropygi; family Thelyphonidae; genus Typopeltis; species Typopeltis vanoorti. The sequence goes on from NC_143571.1 coordinate 75,543,214, forward strand.
TAAGTTAGTGATCTCCCATTAACAAACCCATGCTGATAACCTCAGAAGATACTGCTGTTATCAATCCATTTCTGCATCTTACTTCTCACATCTCTCCAGTACCTTCACCACAACTCCAGATATACATACTGGCCTATAATTTGAAGCTACAGCCTTATCACTACCTTTATGCAGTGGAACAATTTTACCCTCCTTCCACTCTCTTTTTACCTGTGCTGTTGTAAGACGCTTATTAAACAGGTATGCCAATGCTACTACCAATTCCCTGGAACATTCCCAAGATGAACAAGATGTCCTAAAGAATTCTTTCACTGTATGACAAGTAAGAAGAGGGATGACTTTAGATACTACTGATGGTAGGGAGATAACATAAGCAAATCAAACAGTTCAGTTACAGAATAATCATTTTACAATGTGTACAATCTAAGTGATGATATTATTATTATTATTATTCAGGATCTCCATGAATTCATAAGCCTTATTGGGGGAGGCCCATCTTAAACACAAAGTTTATCATACCATTCCTTAAATTCGTTCACTCTTTGTGTTCTTATTATCCTATAAGGCAATGTATTCCACAGTCCAACCATCCTATATGCAAAAAATCCACTCCTCACCACTTCCAGGTATGTTCTCTTGGCCTTGCTCATTTCCTCTCGATCTATCATATGAAAAAATGACCCACTGTTTATCTTATAGCTATCTTGCAACAGTTTAAATGTCTCACTCATATCAACTCTCCTTCTATTGATCAAACTCTACAGTCTGCATGTCCTTGGTCTATCCTCATAGTTAACATTGTACAGTCCTGATATAATTTCTGTTAATTGCATCTGCATCCTCTCCAAATTTAATTTATCCCCTTCAAATCCCAGTGATCACATCTGAGCACCATAATCTAGATGTGGTCTGAACAGGGCTTTATGCAATAGAACCACAACCCTTCTATCTCTGATGATCAGCATCCTTCTCAGTATCCCTTGCTTAATGCAGTTTTGTTTAACATGGGATTTGATTAACACAGCGAAATTAATTGTGAAAATCCCTTTATATACGTGGCAAGAGTTTTAATTAATGCGTCTTTAAATTTACCATGCAAAAATATGCAAGACTTGGGGAGTGTTTCCTGGCCCAAGGGCTTTAAAAGGATGTAACAAGAACTTTACCTGTAATTTGGTGGTTGAATCAGAAGGCTTGGGCTACCCAAATGTAAGAAGCATTGCACACAAAGAGGGGGAACATGACAAACAACTAAACCAAGATCATTTGCTACATTAACTTCTTGACTCTGTACCTTCCCAGAAAACAATAGCCTTTCTAAATGCCCAAAACCAAACCCATTCAAATGTAATCAAATATGGGAACAAAGAGAGTGAGTATGTGGAATTTCTGAGAGTGATTAGTGTATCCGCTCTCCAGCAAAAAGTCTGCAGGTTCAAATCTCACCATGTGCAGGAATGTTTGTGATTGTCTGTGGAAATACTAGTGGTAATGGTGGGCAGTAGATGGCATTGGTGTAGTTACAGTTAGTTGTAGTTGGTGGATTGAGTGGTGGAGACAGAGAGCTGTAGAGTAGATGCCCTCCCTCGATGAGTCTTTAGACTCCCTGGAGGTTGCATGTAATAATAATATTAATAAAACTACATTAAACAATTTCTTAAGTCTTCTTGTATTAAGATTTTCTTCTGTTTGGGATCCTCTAAATTCTTGAATAATTAATCCATCATTCTTGTTCAGATTTGGATGATGTTTTAGCATTTCACAGGCTTTGAATTTTCCTTCAAACCAGGTTTTCCTTTTCGTCAGTGTAGGGACTCAGTGCCTTTACAGTCAATTCTGTGACATGTTTGGAGTGCGTGGCCTGTTTTACCATAGTGGAGATATTTAATGTGATGTTTGTGTTCATCTTTTTTAATTGGGAGAGTGTGTTCTGTTTCCCCTATGTAAAGTAGATTACATAGGGGAAACAGATTCAGGTACATTGAATTTTGTACATTCCTGAGTGGGCAAGATATGGAAGAGGATCTTTGGAAGAGCTAAGTAAATTTCTTAATTTTGCAGGGGATTTGAAGGTTGTCTTAATATTGCATTTAAGTAGTGTTCTATCTATTTTTTCTGAAATGCCCCTATTGTATGGTATGGCATTCTTGTAATCTTTTTTGCTTTTAATGGTATTTCTATTGAAGATCTTGTGAACTGTTTTTTTTTATTGTAGCCATTTTTACAAATGTTTGGCTAATAATTTCTTGATTCAACCCTGTTCATTGGAGCAAAATAGATAGATAGAACACTACTTTAATACAACATTAAGACAACCTTCAAACCCCATGCAAAATTAAGAAATTTACTTAGTTCTTCCAAAGATCCTCTTCCATATCTTGCCTACCCAGGGGTGTACAAAATTCAATGTACCTGTAACCTACCTTACATAGGGAAAACAGGACACGACACACCCTCCCAATTAGAAAAGATGAACAGAAACGTCACATTAAATATCTCCACTATGGTAAAACTGGCCTGTCAGACCATGCACTCCAAACATGTCACAGAATTGACTGTAAAGGCACTGAGTCCCTACACTGCACCAAAACCTGGTTTGAAGGAAAATTCAAAGCAAGCCTTGCTTTGAATTTTACTCCCTGCTCACACTTTCCTTATAAAGCATCCAAGGATAACATCTTGTTCTCTCCCCCATCTCCCACCATTTTATGAAAAACCTCTTCAACATTAATCCTATAACAACCCCTTACTAACCTATAGATCTCTAGCGTATCATCCCTCTTCCACCTATCCAGACTCTGCAAACTGCATCATCTCAACCTTTCTTCATATTTAACATACAAGAGATCAGAAAATATTTTGGTCAATCATCTCTGCACCCTCTCCATCTCCTCATCCTTTTGAAAAAAAATCAGGTGACCAAATCTGTGCACAGTAGTGCATACATGGCCCAATCAAGGACTTATACAATGGAACCAAAATCTTCTTATTTCTACAAGTCAGTGTCCTCTGCATCATTTCTAGAAGCAATTGTGCTATCCTCACAGTTTTGACAATATGCCCTCTAAATTTCAGATCCTTATCCACCATCATCCCAAGATCTCTTATTTCTTCAACCTCCAAAAATATATCCCCATCAAGATTTAATTCTACATCCCATCTTTGCTTTTTAAATTTTAAAACTTACATTTTGCAACAGTGATCTGGCTACCCCACTCCTGTGCCCATTCTCTCAGTCTATTCAAATCTTCTTGTAAGGCCATAGCATCTGCTGTACTCCTCGTAGTTCGTTCCAACTTTGCATAATCTGCAAACAACTAAATATTCCCATTCAAAACTTCCCCAATATCATTAACATACAGGTTAAACAGCCATGGCCCTAAAAAAGACCCATAAGGCATACCACTAGTGACGTTCCTCTTCTAGGATATTGCTCCCCCCCATACACAACTTGCTGATACCTATTTACAGCCAATCCCCAATCCAATGCATCAATCTAATATTCAAATTCATCTACTTTAGTTTGACTATCAACTTGTCATTCAGTAATCTATCAAAATCCATTGCAAAGTCTAAGTGTACTACTGTGTATCCATCTCCAGCATCCAATTTTGCTGTCACCTTATTGTAATAAGTAAGTATATTACTAAAATATAACCTCCCTTTAGCAAACCCATGCTGTCCATCAAAGATAATACCACTTTTGTCAAATCAATTCTGGATCCTGATTCTCACCAAATTTTCAAAAAATTTAACCACAACATCTGACACACAAATCAGTATATAATTTGATACCTGACTTCTGTCACCTCCTTTATGAAGCAGTACAATCTTGCCTTACTTCCACTCCTTTGGAACTTGTCCCGTTGCAAGACTCATATTTAACAAATATGTGAAGGTGGATATCGACTCCCTGGCACATTCCTTCAAAATACACGGAGATATATCATCAAGTCCCAATGCCTTATTAAAATCAAGTATACTTATTTCCCCATATACTTCTTCCTCACTCACAGTCAGTCTCTCCTTCTCATCATTCACTGCTCTCACACACTCTCCATGTTGTCACATTTACAAGGATGAAAGATCTTTATGAACTGCTCATTAAATATCTCAACTATATCCTGAGAAGTTGTCCTTAGACTATTTTCTCCAATCAATGCCATCTTATCATAATCGTTCTTATTTTTGCTGGCTAAATATCAAATGTCATTTGAAAAAAAAATAACCATCTGACTATTATTATTATTAACATCCAACCTCCATAGAGTCAGAGACTCATCATGGGAGGTACACTATTGCACACAATGCTCATCCAACCGTGCCTTAAAATGATTCAATGTGTCTACATTCACAACATACTCAGGCAATGCATTCCACTCACTAACCACTCCCCATGAAAAGAACTTACTCCTCACTCCTCTGCTCACACCCTCTTTATACAGTTTCCAGTGATGGCCTCTTGTTCTATTCTCCCCTTCCCTCACATTCTATGAAAAATCTCTTCCATGTCAACCTAATAACAACTCGTGACTAGCTTCTATGTCTCAATCATATCAACCTTCTTCCTCCTATTCACAAGGCTATGCAATTTACATTCTCTTAATCTGTCGTCGTACTCCAAATTCCAAAGACCACTGGTCACTGTAGCCGCCATAGTGCAAGTGGAAGAATAGCAGAACATTGCGCCCTCAACTGGAAAAGACCTGGGTTCGATTCTTGTTGTAACAAGGGGAATCCCCCATATGGACCCCATCAGCTGAAGGTGAGTCAGCTAATCTCATATGGTGGCAGCAGAGTTTTCTCTCCTGAAAACTCAGGTCCCTCATCCCCATGTACAAACAAATCGGCCTTCAGAACACATGCAATTTACAGACAAAAAACATTGCTGCAAGTGAGGATGAGCAATAGATGGAGTTGACGGTAGCAGTGTAGCAGCTGGAGAACCAAGTAGTTCTATTTTTTTTTCCCCACCAGAGGCCAGACTAGGGTAAATGATTAACAAACATTTAGATTAATCTTACTTTTGTATAGTGTAGTGTGATGTAGCGTGTATCCTATACATATGTATGTTTTCCTGATGATGACCTCAATGCGGAGGTCGAAATGTTGAATGTTACTCTCTTAATGATAAGTAAAGTAATTATTCTAATACGTGTGTTGTGTCTCCATAAATTCTTCACTATCAGTTGCAAGAGCTTGATTTGAACATAACCATCAGACTGGATGGTATATTGATATGAGGGAAAAAGGAATATGCATGAGAGTGAGTTAGCAAAGCTCCTAATGGTTCATGGACAACTAGATGACAGCCAACTAGGCAACTGTACAACTGGGGGAAAGCTGATGCTCAATAAACTGAGCTGCTGAATCAAAAACAAAAGAACGCTTGGTCCCTGTCGAAACAGCTGGTCTGTTCCCCCTCTTAGGCTCCTCATCCACAATGCCTCACACACTTGCCAGAATTCTACCCTTAAACAAAAATTATGTCTTAAATAACTCATAACACCCCACACAAACCAGCTACATTCATCCATGAGAAATAGAGAGCCCATCTTGTGCTACAGTATCAACTTTACTCAAATGTCATGGATGGCCTATGGATCATGCACCCAAAGTGGTGCACTGGATGATTAGAAGTGGCACATTGTACCCCAATGATAACAATAAAAAAGTAAGCCATTTATACAAAAAGTATTAACCAAAAACCGATTTGTAGAAAAATGGCTAAATCTTAGAAATTATTTTTAGCAATTTTATTCTTTCATTCCCATCTTTTGCACATTCACTTGTTTGATCCTGAGGTGCCAAGTATTAGCAACACCTGTATCGCAGGTTTTTGTTATTCAGTTTACAATTGTACTTGTGCCCTACAGAGTTGTGCTTTGTTCATCCTTTGTGAACATTTGCAGTTTTGTACATTTTCAAAAATTAAGCCTTGTTTTTACATTCAGTTACCCATCACAGTGCAAAAGAAAATGAGCAAAATGAAAACAGAAAGTGACAGTAAGTGTGAATTCTCATCATCATCATAATCATCAAATTCCTGCCATGTACCCTCAAGGGGTGTACAGGATATGATAGTACTACATGAAAAAAAATTACATCATTACTAACTTCCTATCTACAATTTTCCTCCAAATCAGTCTGTTACTTGTCAAGACTCCAACATTATCAGATCTTATATTTCTATCGTCTAAGGCACTTTGTACCGTATCAATCCACCAATATCTTGGTCTTCCTCTGGGTCGTTTTGCTGCCAACCTGGCAGAGAACACTTGTTTTGCTAATCTTTCCTCGCCCATTCTATTTACGTGACCATACCACCTGAGATTAGCTCTGCTAACGCATTCCTGGATGCTGACAATGTCAAGTTCTTTCCTAATATCCTCATTTTTTATATGATATTGCCATTGATGCCATCTGTTCTCACCTATAATCTTTCTCAGGACTCTCATATCTGTGGTCTCTAGTCTTTGGTCAAGTGTTTTACTTCTGACCCAGCTCTCAGAGCCATAAGTTAAAACTGGTTTGAACACTGTCTTGTATACAGCTAATTTAGTGTTCCAACTAATTTCTCTCTTATTCCATATGAATTTATTCAGTTGACTTCCTACCATACCAGCTTTGCTGATTCTTTTGTCTATTTCTATATTTAATTTACCATCTTCAGTAAAAATCGTGCCTAAGTAGCTGAAATGTTTTACTTGTTCCACAGGTTCTCCATTCACAACACAGTTGACATTTTCAATGATTCTGCCTATTTTCATTGTCTTTGTCTTTTTATTGCTGACCTTCATACCATATCTATTACAACAACTATTCAATTTAGTCAGAGAATATTGCAGACTTGTAGCGGATTTATTTAGAAGTATAACATCATCCGCATAAAGCAAAGAGCTGACATTAACATCTCCAATTTTGATATCATGTTTAATACCACTTTCCTTCATAATGTGATCCATATAGATAATGAATAACAGAGGGAATAATGTACATCCTTGTCTCACACCAGATTTAACATTAAACCATCTTCCTGTACTTCCTTCAATTCTAACTGCTGACTTACAACTCAAATAAAGACTAAGTATTGCTTGATATAATGCCCCATCGACACCATATAACTGCAGCGTATTGAATAGCTTCTCTCTTGGCACCTTGTCATATGCCTTTTCCAAATCGACAAAACTTAAATACAGATCTTTGTTATATTCCCATGCTTTCTCGACTATTTGTTGTAAAGTGAAGATCTGATCCTGACAGCCTCTATTTGGCCTGAATCCAGCTTGTTCTTCACCAAGCTTTTCTTCCACAATTCTTCTCAACCGTTTCTCTAGTATACTTGCATAGATCTTGCCAGGAACACTCAGTAGGGAAATACCTCTGTAATTCTCACATTCAGTTTTATTTCCCTTTTTATATATAGGTACTATTAGAGCTCTACTCCAATCATCAGGAATTTGTCCCTCTGTCCAGGCTTTCTGAACTATTCAGTGTAGCCACTGTAAGACTTTTATACCACCATAGTTCAGCATTTCTGAAGTGTGAATTCTATGTATACTAAATATGTCTATATTAACATATTTTTGTAGTGAGTGTTTAAGGGTACAAGAGTTGTATGGTGCATCTGAACTTGTACATGAAAAAATTGGTGCATGGAATGTGAAAGGTTGGCCAGCCCCTGCTCTACGCTAACTAGTAAACAGGTGCTTGGCCTCTGTTTGGCCAAATAAAAACCCTCAGAACATCACTGCTTTCTTTTACAACAAAATATTTGTAGTGACTATGAGGGAGACTCAAAACAGATTCATCATTTGCTGCTGAATAATCTCCATTATCTTTTAATACCTCATATATGTGGTATATTGATGGAACATTCCAAGTAGTGCCAAATATATATTTTACCAGCTTTGAGTACTGCATGGACAAGTGGCCTGGATGAGATTTTGCAGAATTAACAAAAAAAGAATTACTCAGACATTTCATGAAGGCTTCAAGAAACAGTAAGAAAAATGCAAATTCCAAACATACAAAGATGACCATCATCAATTATGATGGCTTTGGAAAAGGCTACTATAACATTTGTCATAATATATTTTCTCATGCCAGATATGTCTGTGCCTGTTTCATTTTTGACAGTCAATATACTTGAAAGTTCAAGAAGCCAGGCTTCAGAGCCAATACAGTGAAGTCATGTCAGTGCAGTAAAGCAATGTATGCTGAGTGCCACAGGACTGGCTTTTGTTCCTCGGTGATTTTGTGGAAGCATTTGAACTGTAACTGTTGTTGGACCAGCTGAATGATGAAAACATTGATGATTTCAAAAAAACTTGAGTATGTTGCAAATTATGTATATAAAACTTATACATGGTATGCAAACATGATAAAGATATGAATGTCTTCGAACATGGTTATGTATGTGGCAAAGGGGTGGAAAAATATGCTTTGGGTTCAGACCTTTTAAGTATGTCTGGGGAGGGAAAAGAGAAAGTTCTACAACAAGGCCAAATAGATTGCATATCTAATTATAAGAATAGGCTAGGTGGCAATTTATTTATTATGTCCATACACAAATGACAGGAGCATCAGAAACAAAGGGGTTGAGTTGGTTGCTTTACTGAATAGGATCTGGCCTAAGATTGTTGGCATTAATGAAACTTGGCTATCAGAATCAGAGATGGTAACTGGGATCGAGTGTAATGGGTATACTATTTTTAGGAATGACAGAAGAGATAGAAGAAGAGGAGGAGTACTACTAATGATATCAAATGGCTTGAGTCCAGTTAGGATAGAAATGCAAGAAAATATTAATGGTAGCAATGTCCCATGTAGCTGTAAGTTTGAGTCTATCTGGTGTGAAGTGGAGGCTAACAAAATGAAATATATGGTCGGGTGTTGTTACAGACCTGGTGGCTCAGTTGAAGGGAATGAAGAAATGCATCGCCAATTTAGCCTTATGGGTACCAAATGAATGATCATTATGCATGACTTTAATTTTCCAAACACTGATTGGGTAGAAGAGAAATCTCATGATAAGAAAGAAGAGGAATTTATTGAATTGTTGCGAGACAACTTTCTCAAGCAGCATGTGAAAGATGGAACTTGAGGTCAATGAGTGTTGGATTTGCTCATAGTATCAGAAGGGATCTCTGTCAAGAATATGGCTATTTTACCACCAATTGGTGACACAGTGATCACGCTGTACTTTCTTGGGAAGTATCTAATTGTGTTGCTGCTTCGATTAAAACAGATTACATTACATGCTGAACTACAAAGCTGGAAATTATGATCAACTGAGGAGAATACTATCTTTCGTATCATGGTATCAGTTACTGAATGGAAAAAATGTCAGCAATGCATGGAAATCTTTGAAAAAGTGCTTATATGAGGTGGTATCTGAATGTATCCCTAGTGTTCGAAGAATAATTAAGTTGGGAGTGAAATGGATGTGCAATCTTATTAAGCAAGAGATCCACAAAAAGAAGACAATGTGAAAAGAATATCATGAGAATAAGAGTGACAGGAGTTATGAAATATATAAAGCTCATGCCAGAAAAGTAGCATGCGGAAAACTAAATCAAAGTATGAAAAGAAATTGGCTATGCAAGCTAAAGGCAATCCAAAAGCAAAAAAAAGAAAGAATGAATGTGGAAGAATAACTTTATTGAATGCAGATGGTACACGAGTGTCGGAAGCTAAGGAGATTGTTCAGTTAATGAGTGCTCACTTTGCTAAGATATATCAACCAGGGTGTATGTAACATGCACAGTGCTACTGCTACACTGGATGAAGAGTTGAGGCACATGAAAATGAGGTTGAAAAGGTGTTGCATAATCTGAATAAGAATTTGTCAATAGGGACACATGGAATATCAGCACATTTGCTAAAGGAATGTTCAGATGAATTTTGGCTAGGCCTTTCATATGTTTGTACAACTTGAGTCTCAGCTTGGGAACGTATGACAGTTCCATTGTACAAGGGAACAAAAACGGATGTGTCTAACTACCGACCTATCAATATCTGTGGTGTGGTAGTGAAGATTTGAGAGAAGTTGGTAAGAACTTGCATACAGAAATGGGTAGACAAACAAGCTATGCGCTGCAAGGAACAGCACGGGTAAAGGAAGGTCATGTTTTAGAATTTGCTCATATTTAATAACAATGTTATGGCCAAGTTGGATAAAGGGAATGGATACACTATGATAATGTTGGATTTTTTAAGGCATTTGATAAGATACCACACAAAAGGCTGCTGCATAACTGGAGAATATGGGATTGAATTATAAACTCTAGACTAAGATCAGGGGATGGTTGACAGACAGATATCAAAAAGTAGTATATGGTGGGTGTGAATCTGCCAGATTTAAGGTGATCAGAGGTGTACCTCAGGGTTCAGTCCTTGGGTCATTATTGTTCGATCTATGCATTAATGATATCAGGCAAGGTCTAACATCAGATGTGAAATTATTTGCTGATGATGTGAAGACAGGCAGGGCAATCAGGGATGCTACTGATATTCAGCACTTACAAAATTATTTGAAAGGCCGGAAATTTGGGCAAATGAAAATGGCTATCAGTTTAATGTTAGTAAGTGTAAAGTGGCATGATGAGATTTCCAGTGGCATATTATATTAGCTTAGTGGGGTTATGCTACAAGAAACTCAAGAGGCAAGGAATCTTGAATATTTTTGGATAAGAATTTGAAGTTCAAAGGTCATATAGCAAAAGTTGTAAATACAACTCAGAGAATAATTGGGATGTAGAAGAGAATCTACATCCCAATTATTGACATCTAAGGATAAGGAAGTCATTTTGCCTCTTTATAAGGCTTGATAAAATCACACTTGGATTATTGTGTGCAGATTTGGTCTCCCAGATTCTAAGGGGATAAAGAAACTGTGGAAAGGGTGCAAAGAAGAGTTACAAAGATTATATCCAGATTATGGGATTTAGATTATGAGGACAGATTGCGAGTATATGGATTACAATTCTCGTGGAAAGGCTTAGACATTGGTTATACATTCTTACTAAATAGCTTAAGGAAATTACAATGTACGATAGAATATACATTAAAATAAATTTTAATACACTTCCAATATTTCGGCAATATCATGTTGCCATTAACACAACTTAAAAACAAGATACGTGCACGCAAAGCACAACACACAGTAAATGAGGAACAAAAGCTTAAAATAAATTTTAATACACTTCCAATATTTCCAAGGCTTCATTCCTCATTTACTGTGTGTTGTGCTTGCATGCACGTGTCTTGTTTTTAAGTTCCTTTGATAATGGCAATGTGATGTTGCTGAAATATTGGAAGTGTATTAAAATTTATTTTAAGCTTTGTTCCTCATTTACTGTGTGTTGTGCTTGTTTTTAAGTTCCTGTGATAATGGCAACGTGACGTTTCCGAAAAATTGGAAGTGTATTAAAATTTATTTTAATGTATATTCTATTGTACGTTGTATTTTCCTTAAGCTATTTAGTAAGAATATATGGATTACAGACTCTGGTTAACAGGAGAAATGGGGGGGGGGGGGTGATATGATAGAGGTCTATAAACGTTTGAATGGGTGTTATAGGATATGGTTTGATGAAATTTTTCATAATATGGAAGATGGGGAAAGAACGCAGGGACATCCATGGAGGTTAAGTTTGCTCATAGTCAAGAAAGAGGTAAGAGCTAAGTTTTTCTCTCACAGAGCAGTGAGCGAGTGGAATAGTTTACCTTTAGGGGTAGGAAGTGCATCTAATGTGTATGAATTCAAGGGAAGGTATGACAGCTGGTTTGGTTGATTTATAGCCTTTCTTAATTAGTCCTTGACTGTTTGGAAGTCTCAGATGATAATAATAATAATATACTGGATAGCTTGCATGTTGTAGAAGATGAGCACTTCCACCACAATACCCAAATGAGATGTGGAATGTGTATGAAAGAACAACAGATGAAGTCAAAACCTAATAACAAAGTAGAAGACTGGCACAACAAATTTAACATAATTGTAAACAAATGGAGAGTGTTGATGTTTTCATTTTCAGATGAAAGACAGAAGGAGCACATGACGCTGAGGCTGCTATTCTTCTGGTTAAAACTAGCCAAAGAAACAAAGTAGAAACTATGCAAGAAATGAATGAAAAAAGTATGTGATTACATGGTATTAAGAATTTAAAGACAACAGTCATATTCTACTTTACCTAAATAGTTTAGGTTGCAGTTTTGTTCAAATCTGCATAACAAGGTTTATGTCATTTTATGTGTTATTTAAACTTGAACCTAACCTAGACATTTTATAACTCGAGATATTTTTTTATTCATCAGAAGAATTTTATGTGCAACAGGGAAGAATTGAATTATACAAATGTAGCAGATTGCATTTGAATGGCTTTGGAGTAAGTGAAGTGGAGAAGCTATTGCTAGATACAAGTGGGGGCTCCCACAAGGCTCAGTACTGGGACCTATATTGTTTAACCTATATTGTCAGTGGATTGCAGGAGGATATTCAGTTGTTTGCAGATGATGTGAAGCTGGGAAGGGTTATTAGTAATAGTGCAAATGTGGTAGCCCTGCAAGAGGATTTGAATAAGCTAGACAGATGTAGCAGATTGCATTTGAATGGCTTTGGAGTGAATGAAGTGGAGAAGCTATCGCTAGATACAAGTGGGGGCTCCACAAGGCTCAGTACTAGGACCTATATTGTTTAACTTTTATGTTTAACCTATACTGTCAGTGGACTGCAGGAGGATATTCAGTTGTTTGCAGATGATGTGAAGCCGGGAAGGGTTATTAGTAATAGTGCAGATGTAGTAGCCCTGCAAAAGGATTTGAATAAGCTAGACAGAGTGAATGGAGATATTGGTTTAATGCAGCAAAATGTAAGGTCTTGAGGTTTGAGACACATTGATGGCATGCTGCATACTCTTTTGCAGGAGGTATACTGGAGGAAGTAGGGAAGATAAGAGATCTGGGGTTGATGATTGATAGAAACCTGAAATTCATGGGACATATTGCAAAGGTGGTGAAGGTAACACAGAGGATCGCTCAATAATGAGAAGGATGCTGACCTGTGGAAATAAAAGAGTTATCATTCCGTTGTATAAGACCCTAACCAGACCACACTTAGACGATTGTTCTCAAATTTGATCCCCAGGATTTGAAGGGGATAAATTAACTGTGGAAAGGGTACAAAGGCACATAACAAAGATGGTTTCAGGACTGTACAATGTTAGTTATGAGGATCGGCTGAGGGAATGTGGACTGCAGAGTTTGGTAGATAGAAGGAGAGGTGATATAATTGAGACTTTTAAACTGTTGAGAAGTAGTTACAGGGTCGACATTGGGGAGTTCTTTTGCTTGGTGGAATGGCAGGAAGGAACGAGGACAAGGGGGCCATCCCTGGAAGTTACAAAGGAAGCTGTGTGCAAGAGGGTGAGGAGTGGTTTCTTTGCATGGAGGATGATTGATGGAAGGTGCATTGCCTGATAGAGTGGTGAGAGCACGAATAATCAAAGAGTTCAAGGAGTGGTATGATAGGCTTTGTGTTTTCTAGGAAAGACCTCCCCCGATGAGTCTTTTGACTGCATGTAGGCCTAAATAATAATAATAATAATAAAATGCAGTGTATTATGCAAGCAAGAGATCAGAAGTAAGTGGTGAAGTGAAATATCAGGAGAGTGGTATGGAAGCGGCTGAAGTGCTTGGCAATGGAACCAGTAGTATTTTGAGGGATGATGAGAGAATACAACAGGAACAGAGAAACAGGGGGAAGGAGACTGGGTGGACAGGGAGACATAGCATAGGGAGAGTGGATGTTTGAAGTAGTAGTGAATATAAATATATGGATGATCAGCATAGAAATGGAAAAGAACAGGATGTGAGGGAGTTGTTGAGCAGATATATGTGTTAAGCAAAAATAAAGGTGATTGGGGAAGAGAAGGTGTGGTGGGAAAATCACAACCAATGAGTGGACATCGTAGCACTGGTTATAGAACCTAAAAATGAGCTGCTTGTCATTTTTAGGCATTTGTTTATTTACAAATGCCAGGAGTATCAGAAATATGGGAGATGAAATGGTTTCACTGATGTGCTCATTATTATTATTAGTAGTAGTAGTAGTAGTAACATTTGACCTCTATGGAGTCAGAGACTCATCGTGGGAGGTACTCACTATTGTATACAATGCTCATCCAACTGTGTCTTAAACTGATTCAATGTGTCCACATTCACAACATACTCAGGCAATGCATTCCACTAACCAACCACCCTCCATGCAAAGAACTTGCTTCTGACTCCCTTGCTGACACCCTCCTTATACAGTTTTGCAGCAATGGCCTCTCGTTCTACTCCCCTCTCCCATTCCATGAAAAATCTCTTCCATGTCTACCTGATAACAACCCCTGACCAGCTTATATGTCTCAATCACATTCCCCCCCTCTTCCTCCTATTCACAAGGCTCTGCAACTTACATTCTCTCAATCTGTCCTCATACTCCACATTCCAAAGACTACTGACTATACCTTTGTGAATCTTCTCTGTACCCTTTCCAATATATCCTCATCACCATGAAAACCAGGCAACCAAATCTGTGCACAATAATCCACATGAGGCTTGATCAAGGCCTTTTACAATGGAATCATGACCTCTCTATTTCTGCATTTCAGGGTTCTCCACATCACTGCCCTTATTCAATGTGATATCTTCACAACTTGTGCAATGTGGCAGCTGAATTTCGGGTCCTTGTCCACCATCATTCTTAGATCTCTCATCTCCTCTACTTCTGTTAAAGTTTCCCCACCAAGTGTATACTTATTCATCCTAAAATCACTGGAATAAGTGAAACATGGTTGAATGAAGATGATATCCTAACAGTAATAGAAATGGAAGGATACGGTAATTTTTATGAGAAGAGAACAGACAAGAAGGGAGGGTGAATGCTGCTGATGATAGCAGGGGAATTATATCCATATAAGGTAGACATGAAAAAGGGAAATAGTGGTAATGGTTATGAGGCAGTGTGGTGTATAGTGGAGGCTGACAAGAAGACATATAATTGGATATTGCTATAGGCCAGTGAATGTAGAGGGTGGTGATGAAGAAATGTATAAGCAAACTTCAGTTAGTGAACAAGGAAACGGTGATTATTATGGGTGATTTTAATTATGGCGATGCAGGCTGGAATGAAGAGATAGCATTTAGGAATAAAGAAAATGAATTCCTTGAGAGAGAACTATCTCAGGCTGTAATGTGGCAGTAAGGAGGGCAAGTGAGGATTGAGTTTTAGATCCGATCCTTTCATCAAAGGATGTAATTGTGAGCAGGGTTTTGCACTTCCCTCCAGTTGATGAGAGTGATCCTGAAGTGATCACGAGTTGTTGAGAGCCGTGTGAAGACTTCTGTGAGGAAAGAATATATGTGAAAGTACAAGGCTGGTGATTATTACAAGCTGCTGAGCTTAGATAGCTTGGAACTACAGCATAGAATGAGGAGTTGAACAGTAAGGAAATAAATACTGCTTGGGAAACTGACAAAGAACTACATAACAGCATCATCATGTGAATGTATTCCAAAAGTCAAAAGACTAATGTAGGTGTAAAATGGATGAATGAGGGGATTAAGCATGAAATGTGGAAGAAAATGGCACTTTGGAGGCAGTATAAGAAGAATAATGGTAATAATCAGTTGCATGAAGTGTATAAAGAACAGGCCAAGAGAGTGACCCAGCTGATAAGGAGAAAAAAAGTGCAGTACAAGCAGAAATCAGCAAATCAGGCCAGGAAAAACCTTTGCGAGTTTTTTTGATATGTGGCAGGAAGAATGATTATGGTAGGATGCTGTTAATGGATGAAAGTGAGAGATTGGTGATTGATGCAGAGGACATAGTCGAGGTGGTTAGTGAGCAGTTCGTATGGATGTTTCATCCACAGTGTGAAATCAGAAGCC
Organism: Typopeltis vanoorti; assembly: GCF_054136105.1. Lineage (NCBI taxonomy): Eukaryota > Metazoa > Arthropoda > Arachnida > Uropygi > Thelyphonidae > Typopeltis > Typopeltis vanoorti. Next base: position 75,559,153 of record NC_143571.1, read on the forward strand.
CAGGGGGTAAAGAATGAAATGAGAGAAGACTTAATGGTGAGTGAGCAAGAGGTACATGAGGAGTTAAGTAAGCTAGATGTCAATAAGGCAATAGAACTTGATGACATATCACCACATGCATGTCTTAAGGGAAGGTTCCAAGGAGTTAGCATCAGCCTTGGCCTATCTGTTTAACAAGAGCCTTGCAACAGTACAAGTCCCAAAACAGTGGAAGGAAGGCAAAATTGTTCCACTTCACAAAGGTGGTGATAAAGCTTAGGCAACAAATTAGAGGCTGATTTGTATATCTGGAGTCGTAGTTAAGGTACTGGAGAGGTTAGTTGAGAAATAGGATATAAAAATGGGTTGATAACAATGATATCAATGATATTCTTTCTTCTTCATAGCATGGGTTTGATAAAGATAGGTCATGTTTTATAAACTTGCTTATGTACTATAATAAGGTTAAGAATGTATTGGACAAGGGAAATGCATATACAGTAGTATACTTAGATTCTGCAAAGGTGCTATTGTCACAGCACAAGTTGGCACTAAACTGAAAGAGATGAGATTGGATGATAGACTAATGAGTTGGAAAGGTGAATGGCTATCTGATAGGTATCAGCAAGTTGGGGGTGGGGGGGCACTATCTCAAAAGAGGAAATTCACTAGCGGTGTGCCACAGGGGTCAGTTTTGGAACCATTGTTATTTAATTTATAAATAAATAATATTGGAATAGGTTTAACTGGTGATACACAACTGTTTGCTGATGATACGAAACTGGAGAGAGTGATGAGGAATCAAGCAGCTGTTATGGCTTTACAAGAGTACTTGAATAGATTGTATGAGTTGGCTACAGTATGATAATGTTAATTCAATGTTGCCAAGTGTAACATTCTGAAGTTTGGTATGCAACAACAGGATACAAAAGTATACACTTGATGGGGATTATTATGGAGGAAGTTGATCAGATAAGAGACATTGCAGTGAGGGTAGACAAGGATCTGAAGTTCAGAGGTAACACTGCACAAGTTGCAAAGATATCACATCAGATTATGGCAATGATGCAGAAGACCTTAATGTGTAGAAATAAAAGGTTCTGGTTCCTTTGTATAAAGTGTTGATCAGGCCTCGTATGTATTATAGTCCACAGATTTGGTTCCTGGTTTTCATGGTGATGAGGATATGTTGGAAAGCGTCCAGAGAAGTTGACTACATTAGTTACATGTCTTTGGGATGTGGGATATGAGGACAGATTGAGGGAATGCTGCAAAGCCTTGAATAAGAGGAAGAGAGGGGATATGATTGAGATGTTTAAGTTGGTAAAAGGTTGTTTCCAGGTTAATGTGGAATAAATTTTGCACAGAATGGGGGAAGTGGACAGAACAAAGGGGACATTCCCTGGTAGTTGTAGAAGGAGTGTGTGAGTAGGGGCATAAGGAATAGGTTATTTGCATGGAGAGTGGTTGGTCAGTTGAATGCATTGCCTGACATTGTAGTGAATGCAGATACATTGAATAAGTTTAAGGCACAGTTTGATGGGCTTTGTGTATAACAGTGTTTGCCTCGTGCAATGAATCTTTTGACTCCGTGGAGGTTAGTGGTTAATAATAATAATGACAACGATGATGATAATAATAATAATAATAATAATATTTTTTAAATATTTTATTATTTAAATCAGCAAATGGTGATTATAAGCATACCGCATTAAATGGTGATTATAAGCATACCGCATTAAATGGTGATTATAAGCATACCTCAGCATACCACAAAAGCATCTCAGGTGACCTGAGATGCGTTTGCTGTATGCTGAGGCAGTAAAGGCAGCAAAGCAGAAGGCTTGGGATTTCCTTTGGAGAAAGATTAGACTCATCCTATGCAAATGCAAACAAAGTATTCTGGCAGACCATCTGCCACCTTCGAGGGAGGAAATCGTGCACAGCAAGGGCAATTAAGGCCTCTGATGGTGCACTTTTAACAACCGAGAAGAATATCCTCCACAGATGGAGGGAATACTTTGAGAGCCTTCTTACTCCAGGTGGCCCAACAGTTGTGGACATCCAAGAGGTGCAGATCGGGGCAATGACTAGTCTCACAGCAGAAAAGGTCCATTTAGCAATAAAATCGCTAAAATCGGGTAAGGGTACTGGCGATGATGAAATTCAGCCCAAAATGCTAAAAGCCTTAAATCGAGATGGTATTCTATGGCTGACTCAATAGCATCAGGCTGCTTGGATATCTAGGCAAGCACCAAAGCAATGGCAGACAGGCATAATAATAATACCAGTCTTCAAGAAGGGAAACCAGAAGGACTATCATGGCATCTCTCTGCTCAGCCTGCCTGGGAAAGCGTATGCTAGGTGCTTGGAAAGACGGTGCAGGAGCATACTTGAGTCAAAGTTCCAGGAAGAACAATGTGGCTTTCGTCCTGGTAGAAGCACAACTGACCAAATCTTCACTTTTAAGGCAAGTCTATGAGAAATCTTGGGAATATGCTAAGAATGTTTACACATGTTTTGTGGACTTGGAGAAGGCATATGACCAGGTTCCTCGGGATATGCTTTGGCAAGTAGTACAGGAGTATGGAGTAGATGGCCAACTATTAGCTGCCATCAAGTCCCTGTATGAATGCCCAGAGTTTTGTGTCAGGGTAAACAGCACAAAGTCTGAACCTTTCACAGTCTCTGTTGGCCTCTGCCAAGGGTGTGTTCTGTCACCCCTCCTTTTCATAATATTTATGGACTGGATTGATAGGCACAGCCGAGGCAGTGAGTGTGTCAGAATTGGAAGATGTAGCATTGGACGTCTGCTTTTTGCAGATGACCTAGTTCTGCTTAGCTCTTCCACAGGTGACCTCCAGTGGACCATGGATAGGTTTGTAGCTGTTTGTGCAGACACCGAAATGAAGATCAGTGTGGCCAAAACTGAAACATTTGTGGTCTTAAGACAACCATCCCAGTGCACTTTACATGTAAGTGGAGTCCCAATGAGGCAGGTGGAGAAGTTTAAATACCTTGGGTCCATATTCATGAATGATAGAAAGTAGGACGTAGAGCTAGATATTAGAATTGGCATAGCAAGCTCAATATTGCAGGAGCTTGGCTGTTCGGTAGTATTGAAGCAGGAGTTAAGCCAGAAGGCAAAGCTGGCTGTCTTCAATACAGTCTATGTCCCCATCCTCATCTATGGTCATGAGAGTTGGGTAATGACCGAAAGAATGCAGACACGAATCCAAGCGGCTGAAATGAGGTTCCTTCGAGGGGTTGCGGGGCTGACAAGACTTGACAGAGTCAGAAGCTCTGCAATTTGGGAAACCCTCAATACTCAACTGCTGCTTCTCTGTGTTGAGAGATCACAGTTATGTTAGTACGGGCACCTGGTCAGAATGCCACAAGAGAGGCTCCCTCAGCAGGCCCTCTTTGCCAAGCCAGAGGGTGAGAGGCCATGTGGAAGGCCAAGGACTCGCTGGATAGATTATATCCAAAACCTTGGATGGACACATTTGGGAATCCCAAGGGGAACACCTGAGCTTGGTGGCAGAGGATCGTGACCATTGGATGTTCCTCTTGCAGCTGTTGTCCCCACAACCCAATTAGGAAAGGTGGGCCTTGAAGATGTATGTATGTTATTATTTCTCAGATAAATTACATACATACATAAAATAATATTTTCTTCATTAAAATTATGATTACATATTTAAATCAAATTACAAGTCTGCATGGTTAGCCTAGTGGCCGTGCGCTTTGCAACCATATACCTGGGGAAGGAGTGTCCTAGGTTCGATTTCTGTTGGTGATATGAGGAGCTGAAGGATCTTCAGCTCCTCATAGCCAAGTTAGCCAATCTTGGGCATGGACAATAGGGTTTTTTCCCCAGTTTATCCTGGGGTTTTTTATCTTGCAAAGCAGGCAAACCAGCCTTGAGAACTCAACACTACAGGACATAGGATACACCGGGGCATAGGGCTGACCATCTTATCCTGTGAAAGGTTTGAGGTCCAATGATTAACAAACCCTCGACACAGCAAGGTAAAAGAAGGTAAAAGGAAGATGAGATGAGATGAGATGAGATGAGATTTAAATTACATATGATATGTACATACATTTCATTACATATGATACACACATTACGTACATTTGATTACATATTTTTTTAAATTCAATCCTTTTTTATTATTAAAATTCTGATTACATATTTACAACAGGTTTAGTTCTGATTTTTTTTTCTTTTCTGTATAATGTATAAACAATAGTTATTGTAGTTGGTAATTTATTGTTTCTGTGGTTGAATAATATTGCTTTTTTTACAGCATTTATACATTTAAAAATGAATTATATATATTTACAATTTGCATTTAATGTATTTAAGCACTGCAACTACTGCACTTAAATGTAATGTATGGATAAATATATATATATATATTTTTTTTATTGATTTTTTTTGTTGATCTTGGTTGAGATGTAATTTTTCAGTTTTCATCCTTGAAGCTTACTGATTAAGCTTATCTGAGGATGACACCGATTAGTTATTATTTATTGGTTTGTTGGGTGTATTGGGAAGTAGGTTGATGTTTGATAGGTCTGATTTCCACTACTACAGCTGTAAGTTGAGAAATTCACACACACACACACACACATTCCATTATTTTGGAATGTCTTGACACGTCATTGAACTGGAAAGCCTGAACTAATATATTGTGTTTCATTAAGTTTGTAAGATGTGTAGGGTGTGTGTTTCTTGTTCATAATCCTTAAGGCTCTTTTCAGGCTATTGTAGTTTGTAAGATTGCTGTATTTAAAGGGTAATTTATTTAGCATGTCTGGGATGTAGAAGCTTCGTGTGGCCTTTCTGTAGTGATTATTGTATTTATATGTGATATAATTAGTTGTCTGAGGTCTTGTTATATGGTATGTATTTCTGACTGTCCTGTAGTTGGCATCGAAGTAATGTTTAGCAAAGCTGCATAGTAACATATTTGTTTTGCTGTATTTTCAGTATTTTGTGTTCTGACATTGCAGTGTACATAAGGTCGATATTGTCTCTTTGTTCCAAAAAGATCAGTTTTATCATTTTGTACTGTAACGACATTAATCTATTTATGTTAGAGGTTTAATGGAATATTAACAGCACTGAGAATGGATTAAAACTAATTTTAATACTTCCAATATTTCGTCACCGTCACAGAGACATCTTCGGGGATTACAAAAACTTTTTGTAACAACACACACACACAAATACAATACAAAGTGAAACTAAAGTCCTATCTAGGTGGTGCGCCCTCTATGAGCATTTGCAGGTGGCCTGGGATGTAAAGAGGGATCTCTGATAATTAAAGTTTCCCAAATGTTGGGAAGTTGAATGCAACCATATTTGTTTAAATTAGGTTGATTCCTGAGTGCAGATGCAGATTCAAAGAATAGTCTTTCTTTTTTGAATTTACTATGGTGGAGAATGGTAGTTTTTTTCCTGTGAGATCCTGTGGGATGTATCCAAAACATGGTCTACAAGGCCAGATTGACCATAATCGTGTTTGCAGATGTAAGAACTGTGTTCTTCTAACCAGATGGATGCTGAACTGCCTGTTATCTGCAAACACGATTATGGTCAATCTGGCCTTGTTTGCATAATTGTGTTTGCAGATGTAAGAACTGTGTTCTTCTAACCAGATGGACGCTGACCTGCCTGTTATCTGCAAACACGATTATGGTCAGCTACACATCACCAGTTAAACCCATCCCAATATCATTAATATAAAAACTGAAGAACAATGGTACAAAAATTGACCTGTGAAGCACACCGCCACTACTGACCTTTTTCTTTCGGCATACTGCACTCCCATATACAACATCCTGATACCTATCTGACAGCCAGTCACCTGATCCAACTCAGAAGTCTATTATCCAATCCCAACTGTTTCAGTTTATTTACCAGCTTGTAGTGTGGCAGTCTATCAAAAGCATTTGCAAAATCCAAATACACCACTGTATATGCATCTCCCCTGTTCAAGGTATTTGTCACCTTGTTATGCTACATAAGTAAGTTAGTGAAACATGATCTCCCATTAACAAACCCATGCTGATAACCACAGAGAATACTGCTGTTTTCAACTCATTTCTGTATCCTACTTCTCACCAATCACTCTAGGATTTTCACTCCAGATATACGGATTGGCTATAATTTGAAGCTACAGCCTTATCACCACCTTTATGCAGTGGATTAATTTTTACCTTCTTTCCACTTGGAACCTGTGCTGTTTTAAGACTCCTATTAAACAGGCATGCCAATACTACTACCAATTCCCTGGAACATTCCCTTAAGACGCGTGGTAATATGTCATCGAATCGTATAGCTTTCTTGACATCAAGGTTATTTATTTCCTCAAATACCTCCAGGAATTAAATTTCTTCAAATACCTCACCTCATAATTAAGCTATATTCTCCTAAGTCATCTACGCTTACGTTCCTCATGATTCCACCCTGGTTTGTATGAAACATGGTTATAAATTTATCACTGAATACCTCAACAATGTCTTCTGCAGCAGTCACCATTCTACCATTTTCATCCATTAAGATCATCTTACCATAAACATACTATTTCTTCTATTTGTCACATATCTAAAAAATTCTCTAGGGTTTTTCTTTGCCTGATTTGCCAATTTATGCTCATACTGAACTTTTTATTTTCTGATTGTTACCATTATTCATCTTGTACTGCTTCCAAAGTAACTTCTTTCAGATTTCATGCTTAAGCCCGTCCCCCCCTCATTCATCCATTTTACCTTATTCAGCCTTTTGATCTTTGGAAGAATACATTAACACATTGATGCTAATAAGTATTTTTTTTTTTGTTGTTTCCCTTGCTCTCCCTCCCTTCTTGTCAGTTCCCAAGCAGCATTTATTTATTTCCTTACTGCTCCACTCTGCATTCCATGCTATCTCCTAAGCTTGTCATAATTATACATATATCCTTTCCTCACAGAAGTCTGCATATGGCTAGCCACAACTCAAGTGATCATTTCCTGATCACTCTCACCAACTGGAGGAATGTGTGAAATCCCACTCACAATTACATTCTCTGATGATGTGATCAGATCTAAAACTCTCTATCCTTACATGCCCCCCCCTCTTTACATGCTGTTTGAGATAGTTATCTCTCAAGAACTCATGTAATTTGTTGTCCTTATTCCAAATGCTATTTCTTCATTCCAATCTTTACCACCATAATTAAAATCGCTCATAATAATTACCTTTCCTTTATTCACTGATCCAAATTGTTTATACATTTCTTCATCATCACCCTCCATATTCCCTAGCCTATAGCAATATTCAACGACATACGTCTTCTTGTCAACCTTCATTTTACACCACACTGCCTCATAACCATTGCCACTATTTCCTTTTTTCTTGTCTACCTTATATGGACTTAATTCCTCTGCTATCATCAGCAGCACTCCCCCTCCCTTTTTGTCCTTTCTATGTATACTCATGAAAAATACTGTATCCTTCCATTTAAATTCCCATTAGGATATCATCTTCATTCCACCATGTTTCACTTTTTTCCAATAATTTTGGGGCAAATAAACTCAATCAGTGAAACTATTGTGCATCAATAATTACAAGGATATGAGGTGTCCATGTAAATCTTGGAAGCCATTTATTGCATGGAATAAATTATTCATTTCAAAATATCTGCTGGTATTAGTAATAAACCAAATCGAGTAATTTAAGGCAATGAAGAGTGTCAGTGTTTCTTATCTGTTAATAGCATATGGTTTTGTGCATATTTTAAGCAGTGGCGGCTCATCCATAGGGCTGTATTGAATGTAGCTCCAATGTTGAGTATACTAGCGAGTAGTACTGGCTAGTATACTCAACATTGGAGCTACATTCAATGGTTGCCTGGAGCCACAATCAATGCAGCTCTTATGGACAAGCCACCATGATTTTCATTGGCAGGAAACCCAATATTTTATGACTTTCATTTTCAGGTTTATTGATTATTAATTATAGGAAATAATATTCTTATTCATCACTAATATTCAAGCAGACAGTTTCAGAAATAAGTTCATATACTTTTTATTTTTACTATATTAAAAAAAAAATCTGAAAAAAAAATACTATTTCATCATTCTCATTAATATTAACCACTCAAAGAGCCACATGGATAAAACATATCAAAAATATAAGCTTCAGATAAATGTTATTTCAATACTATTCAAATGTTATATTAACTTCATGGGTACTTCATATCCATGGAATTATTGGCATAAACACATGTCAAGGTCAGTTCAGTGGTTAAAGAATGAGTGGGATTGTTGGAAGTTTTTTCATATACTATAAATTAAATATACCAAGAAATTATATACTTCGTTTAATCCTTTATCCAAGTGTAAGCAAACAAGTTTGTGCCTGAACTATTTTCAGGACTGAGGCAACTCATATAAAGAAGATAAGACTTCACATTAGATTTAATAATAAGGAGTGATATCTTTTGACAACTCGTATATGAAAATATGACTTCTGCATTACTTCAACCTTAGTATCACATCTGGGTCTGGCTCCCACTGAAGAGACCTCAATAAAGGTCAAAACAGTTGATGGTTTGATTCTGGGAGAGCAGAGTTTTTGTTCCCTAGGGAGCTTTTGAGCATCCAGGGATTTGGATCCATTGGGATGGCCTGTATCAGGGCTTCCTTGGCTGATGCTTTTCCTGGAATATGAGTGGTTCTGCTTAGTGGTAGGGGAGCCTGTCACTGAGCAGAGTCACCACTGAGTCAAATGATCACTCAGGTTGCTCCTTGTTCAGTGATCTGAGTGATCACATGAGTTTTTGGAGAGGTAACCCCACACTTAAACAGGGAAACCTGTTGGTAGTTTGATTCTGGGGGAACAGAGTTTTTTTTTTTGCTCTCTTAAGGTTTTTGTCTTAGGGAGCTTTTGAGCATCCAGGGATTTGGATCCGTTGGGGTGGCCTGTATTAGGGCTTCCTTAGCTAATGCTTTTCCCTGGAATATGAGCAGTTCTGCTTGGTGACAGAAGTATCCTCCCTGCACTTAAAGGGAAACCGGTCTGGGTAGTGACCCTTCCAATAATACATAGTATTATATGTACCCATAAGGATATGTGGTTTGCATTATGGGATACTAAGGCAAGTGATGTGAAGTCTTAGCTTCTTTATACAAGTTGCCCCAGTCCTGAAAATAGTTCAGGTACATACTTGTTTGCTTACACTTGGATGAAGGATTAAACTAGGTATATAATTTCTTGGTATCTTTAATTTGTAATGAGTGTGATTTTTATTTTATTTCATTTATTTATTTAGTAAGTTTTGTACAAAATTAAGTAAATTGTGTGTACTTACCTGTTAGGGTTGCCTGAAACAGTCCAATATTAGTCAAAGGACAATCTTTAAAGAAATCATATGGCCCACCAGTACGAAATGGAACAGACACTGGCATATTGAGATCTCTGCGAGTATAAGTTCCTAAAATATGAAACTAATCAATCTAAAAATGAAGTTTTTAATCTCATGACAAGTAGTAATTTCAAATGTTATTCCAACTAATGCATACTAATTACACAGTACAACACTGAAATTTGCTTTTCATCAACAGTAGATAATTTTATTATGACTATAAGTGATGAATGATTGGATTATGACAAAAAGGTTACATGTATAAGGAGAGGAATGAAATGGAACTGCACATTTCAGTTGGAAAATCAATATTAAGCAGATGACAGTTTTGATATCCTTGAAAAACAGTGATATACAAGCAAAAGCAGAAACATTGTATACAGAAGAGCGCTGAAGAAGTTGGATTTAAAATAAGTAAACAAAATAAAAGCTCCTAAATTGAACAACAAATTCCAGAAAGAATTAAAACTGAAAGGTGAACTAACAAGGGTACAACAAAGATTTACAAAAGCAAATACTGCTTCCAGAAGGTGGAATAATATAAGGAAATTGTCCAAAAATCATAATATAACCAATATAAAGATCTCCAATAGGCAATGTAAAGGCATTATTATATGGATTAAAGACATGGAGAGACAGAAACAAGAGGCCAAATCAAACAGTTCTCAAACAAAGTGTTTGCATAAAATATTTTACTCAGTTACTGTGTAGCATGTAGTGAAAGAAAATATATATATATATATATATATATGTTTTTGATATCGGCTTAGAGAGCAAGTGAAGGATGATCATCATGGGTAATTTCAATTATGGCAATATTGAATGGAATGAAGAGAGCATCGGGATATAAGGAGAATGAATTTCTTGAGTTTCTTAAGGGACAACAACCTTAGGCAATATGTAATGGAGGGCAAATGAGGGATAAGAGAGTCTGCACATTATAGTAGCAATACTTAGTCTTTATTAGATCTGGTTATATCATCAGAGAATGTGATTGTGAATGGAGTGTCTAATCTTTCTCCATTATTGCATTAGTTTTGATTCCATCAAAACTAATGCAATAATCAAAACACTCCAGAATCAGGAAGTTCCTGGAGAATATATGGACCTCCTCCAGGAAATATACCACACTGCAACAGCAACAATCCAACTTCACATGAGTAGCAATAAAATATCAAATGAAAAAGGTGTCTGACAAGGAGACTCTCTATCACCCAAAATCTTTACAGCACTCCTTCAAGAAATATTTAATAATATAAACTGGACAAAACTTGGTGTAAAAATTAATAACAGAAACTTAACACACCTAAGATATGAAGATGATATCATAATTTTTGCAAACACTCCAGAAGACATTAATATAATGATAGAAGATCTATATCATGAAAGCAGAAAAGATGGTCTAAAAATAAACAGAGAAAAAATTAAAATCATGTTTAATCATTTTATAACACCAAAAAACATAATAATAGAAAACAATTTCATGGAAGGAGTCTCTTCATATGCATACTTAGGTCATCTCGTTGAATCTAAACTGTGGACTCCAAAAGGAAATAAATAGAAGATTTCAACTTGCCTGGAGTGTATTCAGAAAACTGAAAAGCATTTTTCAAAACAACGATGTTCCACTCTGTTTAAAAAGGAAAACATTTAATCATTGTATACTTCCAGTCATCACATAGGGTTGTGAAACTTCATCTCTAACAAAAGCACTGGCAAATAAACTAACAACAACTCAAAGAAAAATGGAGAGGTTGATGCTAGGCATCACATTAAAAAAGAAGAAGCAAAACTCCTGGATAAGAAGCCAGACTCATATCACTGATATCATTCTTCACCATAAGTGACTAAAATGGAAATAGGCTGGACATCTATTGAGAAGAGAAGATGAGTGATGCACCACCATACTAATGAACTGGATTCCAAAAGAAAGGAAATGAGGCTGAGGACATCCTAAAAGAAGGTGGAGTGATGAATTGTCAAATTTTGTTAGGGAAAATTGGTCAACCACTGCAAAGAACAGAAAGGTGGAAAGAACCAGAGCAGGCCTTCCAGCAGTAGACAGAAAATGGCTGAAAAGAAGAGGAAGGCTGGTGACTGTGAAATGCTTGGGAGCCAACTGGGAGCTATAGCATGGAAAGAGGAGCTGAATAGAAAGAAGACAGATGCTGATTTGGCACTGATCAAGAGCTATATAACATCAGCAATGTCTGAGTATATTCCAAAAGTGAAAAGGCTAAATAAGGTAGAAGTAAAATAGATGAATGAAGACATTAACCATGCAATCTGGAAGAAGAAGAGAGCACTGTGAAAGCAACACAAGATGAATGTCAGTATTAATCAGTTGCATGTAGAGTAGAAAGAGCAAGCCAGGAAGGTAAATCGGTTGGTAAAGATAGCAAAATTGTAGTAAGAGAAGAAATTAGCTAATCAAGTTAAGAAAAATGGGGTGGTGCTTCAGGGTCAAAGCTACATACCTGATAGGAGACCTCCACATAACCTTTAAAGGAATGCAGAGAACTGACCAGGGCTTCTGACCTAATGTCCAATCCTCACTTTCTCGTGGTGCACTCTATTAGGTATCTACCTGGATACCAAATGAACGAGAATAGGCTGGCAATTTGGGATTTAGCTGACCAAATTGTATTCTTATTGGCTTAAACCAAAATTATGCCAGCTGGAGGTGTTAACCAGTTATTTTTGCCAGGGAACCAAGGCAAAGCAAAAGAGTCAGCTGCTGAAACAAATCCTGAAATACACCCCAACTCATTATCACCACCAGAGTTCAACATAAGAAGCCTGAATGGCAAAGAAATGGAGCTAGCTGAGGAATTGGATAAGTACCAGTTCGATATAATAGGGATGACTGAAACAAAAAAGACAAAATCTGGTGGAGGTTCACTCAACTGAGCAATAAATACAAAATGTTATATTCAGGAAATGACAATCAAAGAAAAGGAGTAGCCATAGTATTCAACACTAAATTATTATTATGATTATTATTATTATTTAGGCCTCCAAGGAATCAAAAGACTCATCGCAGGAGGTCTTTCCTAGGAAACACAAAGTCTATCATACCACTCCTTAAACTCATTGACCATTCTTGCTCTCACCACTCTATCAGGCAATGCATTCCACAGTTCAACCATCTTCCATGCAAAGAAACCACTCCTCATCCTCTTGCTCATAGTTTCCTTTCGTAACTTCTAGGGATGGCCCCTTGTCATCACTCCTTCTCACTGTTCAACCAAGTGAAAGAACTCCCCAGTGTCAACACTGTAACCACCTCTCAACAGTTTAAAAGTCTCAATCGTATCACCTCTCCTTCTTCTATCCGCCAAACTTTGCAGTCAGTCCACATTCCCTCAGCTGATCTTCATAACTAAAATTGTACAGTCCTGAAACCATCTTTGTTATCTGCCTTTGTACCTTTTCCACAGTTAATTTATCCCCTTCAAATCCTGGGGAGCAAATTTGAGAACAATAGTCTAAGTGTGGTCTGATCAGGGTCTTATACAACAGAATGATAACTCTTTCATCTCTGTAGGTCAGCATCCTTCTCAATATTGCAGCAATCCTCTGTGTTACCTTCACCATCTTTGCAATATGTACCCTGAATTTCAGGTTTCTATCAATCATCAACCCCAGATCTCTTGTCTCCCCTACTTCTTCCAGTATAGCTCCTCCAATAGAGTATGCAGTGTACCATTGATGTGTCCCAAACCTCAAGACCTTACATTTTGCTCCATTAAACCGATACCCTCATTCATTTGCCCAAATCTTCTTGAATGGCAGGCAGTCTCAAGAATAGTGATGTGAGCAAATATGAGATTGGGGAACTGGAAAATGAGACTTATTTGTGTCTATGGTCCCACAGAAGGTTCTACTAAGATAGAAATGAAGGAATTTTTTGAGGCTTTAGAGAAAGCAACTGACACAATGAAAAAGGAAAAGATGGTCCTTGATCTAAATAGCAGAGTAGGAAATGATTGTCAGACATACAAAAATATTTTAGGAAAATTTGGAGAAAAGAGCAAAGCTAATAATAATGGCAAATACCTGTTGGATTTCTGTTCAGGTCATGGGTTGGTTATTACTAATACCATCTTCCAACATAAAAAATATGCACAAATTCACATGGAGAGAAGAAGCAAGGAATAAGAAAAGTCTCATTGACTATGTTATTGTTGATAGTGATGTTTTCTTCCGTGCAGGACACCAGAGTGTACAGAGGATTTGAAATTGGAAGTGATCACCATTTAGTCTGCAGCAGGATAAAACTGAATTTCATATTATTATTATACCCTCCATTGAGTCAGCAGGAGGTTCAATCAACTGACAAGATATTTATCATATACAATAGAATCAAAATCCTTAACACTCTTCGAATTAACAACACATTCTGGCAATGTGTTCCATTCACTGACAATTCTCCATGTAAAAAAATCTGCTCCTCACCACACTTTTATTATTATTATTATTATTATTATTGTTCCAGGCAACTCCAAGGAGTCGACAGACTCATCGAGGGAGGCCGTAACATCACGTCAAGAACAACTATTCGACATTCACACAGTATCTATCATATCTTGCCTTGAACTCATTCACGGTCGTAGCACCCACAACAGACTCTGGAAGCTTATTCCACTCATTCACTACTTTCCAAGTAAAAAAACCTAGCTCTAACACTCTTGTCACCCACGCTCTTGCCCAGCTTCCATGCATGGCCCCTAGTCCTCCCACCACCAGTCATATTTTCAAAAATATCTTCTGGATCAATCTTATAGAAACCCTTCAGTAATTTGAATGTCTCAATCATATCGCCCCTCCTTCACCTATCGACCAATTTCTGCAACCCACAAATCTTCAACCTATTCTCATAAGGTTCATTCCACAAACCTGCTATCATCTTGGTCACTCGTCTCTGGATCCTCTCCACTTCCTCCCCATCACGAAGAAACCCTGGTGCCCATAACTGGGCACAGTAGTCCAGATGGGGTCTTATCAAGGCTCAATACAGAGGAACAACAACTTATTTGTCTCTGCATGTTAAAGTATTTTTCAGAAGCTAAGTGATTTGGTGAGCTGTTTTAGTCACTTTTGCAATGTGCCCCCTAAACTTCAATTCCCTATTCACCAACACTCCCAAATCCCCGGCCTCATCAATCTCCTGGAGTGCGGTTCCACCAATGCGATATACTGCTACTATTCTTTTCACCCCAAAGTGCATAACCTTACACTTTGGCACATTAAATTGACATCCATTTTTCCTAGCCCAGTCCTCCAAAGTATCCAAATCATCCTGTGCACTCATAATTGCTCTACCCAACTTTGCATCATCAGCAAACAAGTGAACACTTCCTCTCAAATCCTTTCCTATATCATTGATGAACAAATTAAAAAGCAGTGGTCCAAGAACAGAGCCCTGTGGCACTCCACTAGTCACAAGCCGTCTTTTAGACTTCACTCCTGAATAAACCACTCTCTGGTATTCCTCCTTCAACCACCCTCCTATCCATCTCACCTACCCTATATCTATCCCCATCTGCTCCAGTTTACTGATTAGGGTTCTATGTGGTATCCTATCAAAAACCTTGGCAAGGTCCAGTAGTATTACTGTAAACCCATTACCCCTATCCAGTTCAGCCATCACTATGTTACAAAACGTGAGCAAGTTACTGAGGCATGATCTACCCTTCACAAAACCATGTTGTCCCCCATACAATATCCCATTTTCATCTATCCAATCCTGTATTCTTTTCTTGACTAATTTCTCTAAGACCTTGACAATGATTCCTGATATGCTAATCAGTCGGTAATTTACAACAGCAGTCTTGGAACCACCTTTATGCAGTGGAACTATTTTCCCCTCTTTCCACCCCCTCGGGACTAACCCAGACCCGAGACTCAAATTAAACAAAATAGTCAAGGGTACTGACAATTCTTTAGCTGCTTCTTGTACAACACGAGCTGGTCTACCATCCAATCCCACAAATGTATTGACATTCAGGTTTTGCAATAGACTACTCACCTCCACTTCATTCACCACAATTCCCGTATAATCTACTGGTACATTCGTTTCTGCAATGTCATCACCTGGATGATATATTCTTGCAAAGTGCTCACTCAGTAACTCAACTATATCAATTGATTCAGTTACCTCCCTACCATCGGCATTCTTTAAAATCATTCTGCCATGTACATTTTTCCTTTTACTTGCTACATATCTAAAAAACTGTTTAGGATTCTCTTTAGCCTACATGGCCAATGTTCTTTCGTAATCCTTTTTTGCTTTTCTTACCACACTCGTTACCCTTCTGGACTGCGCTTTATACCGTTCATGTGCCTGTTGGTCACCTTTCTCCTTAAATTCCCTCCAAAGTTGATTCTTTTTTTGCAGCTCAAGCTTAATGGTGTTATTCATCCATTTAACCCCTAGTTGATTTATTATTTGGACTCTAGGTATACAGTCAGCCATTGCTTCATGCAAACACTTCTCAACTACCTCCCATGCACTATCGACTTCTAGTCCTTGCAGTTGTACATGCCATGGCACTGAACCAATCAAACTCCTAAGCTTGTCATACTTTCCAGCCCGATAATTCCACATGTACCCAGTCTTAATTGTAAATTCCACACCTTTAGTCACCTCTCAAGTCAAGACCCTATGATCACTCTCACCGATTGGTGGCAATGTGGTCATATTTAT
The DNA here is from genome assembly GCF_054136105.1 of Typopeltis vanoorti. Classification (NCBI taxonomy): domain Eukaryota; kingdom Metazoa; phylum Arthropoda; class Arachnida; order Uropygi; family Thelyphonidae; genus Typopeltis; species Typopeltis vanoorti. The sequence continues at coordinate 75,575,260 of NC_143571.1, forward strand.
TACAGCCAAATCCTCAGATGTAATTACTAGGTCAAGCACTCTCTGACCCCTAGTATTTTCCATTACATGCTGTCACAGATAGTTATCCCTTAATAACCACATAAAATCCAATTCCTTCCTCCTGTGTGTCCTCTCCTCACTCCAATCAATGCGACCATAGTTGAAATCTCCCATAATAATCACCCTCCTTCCACTCATTTCTTCTATTTGCTTGTGCATACTGTCACCACTATCTTTTCCATTACCTGGTCTATAGCAGCACCCAATTGCATATTTAGTTCTGCTAGCCACAAGCTCACACCAAATGGCCTCAAATGTGCTCTTTTCTCTATCCTGCAATTCAACTCCTATTCTCCTTGGCTGGAGCTCATCAGCTATCATCAACAATACTCCTCCCCCTATTTTATTCTCCCTGTCATTCCTGAACACACTATACCCATCACATTCAATCCCACTAGCTATATCATCTATAGTCAGCCATGTTTCACTAATACCAATTACCTGTGGTCTGGAAGTGCCAACCATGGCCAAAAACTCTTCCTTCTTGTTCCTAATACTCCTAGCATTAGTGTACATGAATTTAAGACCCCCATTAGCCCCAACCCTACCTTGATGCCTTATATTAACTATCCCACTCTGATTTGTTGTTCTTATTTGCTCGGGCATATTATATTCATTCTTACATTCAACTGCCTCCCTAAGGACTGTATATCTACTCCCCCCCCCCATTAATAAATCTAGTTTCCCTGAATTTGCACAACCACCACATTCAGCAACACTTTCTCAAGTCTTCTTACACCGTAACCATTCAAATGCAAGTCATCCATCTTATATAGATCCTTTCGCCCATCGAACTCACTACACACGTCCACAAATTCCAGACCACTCGTCATACATAACCCACGCATAAAGTCATTTGCAATTATGGCCCTCCTTTTAAACATTTCACTGTCATACCGTGGCAAAAGACTAATCATTCTAACTCTCTCACTCTTTTCTTTTGCTACCTCAAACAATTCATTCAGGACTTCTATCATTTCCATTTTGTCTCCTTTCAAATCATTCATACCTGCCACAACAATCATTTCTTTCACCCTTTCATTTTGCTCTCTAATAGACTCAGTTACATCCTTTATGGTCGCACCAGGTTGGTACGATTTTGTCAAATCCTCTACTATCACACCTCGTACTAATGAGTCTCCATACAGCACTCTATCACAACTTCCACGAATGACTTCTGGTTCTTCTCCTCTCACCTTCTATTCTTTTTATAATCCACTCTGGATTAATCTCATAAAATCCTCTCACTAACTTAAATGTCTCTATCATATCACTTCTCTTCCTCCTATCCACCAAACTCTGCAATCCACATTTCTTCAACCTCTCTCCATAGCCAGCATTCCAAAGTCCTGATATTGTCTTAGCCACTTGCCTCTGGACCCTGTCCAATGTCTCCACATCACATTGAAAACCAACTGACCAGATCTGAGCACACTAGTCCAAGTGTGGTCTGACCAGTGCCTTATACAGTGGCACAACTACTTCCTTATCCTTGCATGTTAGAGTACTTCTTATCATAGCAGCACTATGATGTGCAACCTTTGCAACACTAAACTTTGCCATCTAAACTTCAGTCTACTATCAACTATCACTCCCAAATCTCATCCACTTCCTGCAGTACAGCACCATCGATATAATACACAGCATTATATTTCTGGGCTCCAAAATGCAACATCTTGCACTTATTGATATTAAAACTACAATTCCACGCTTTTGTCCAAGTAAAAATCTATTCAAATCTCCCTGAAGGGATTCAGCATCAGCAGTGCTACTTATAATTCTTCCCAACTTTGCATCATCAGCAAATAACTGAAGATTCCCAGTCAGTCCACATGATATATCGTTTACAAATAAGTTAAACAGCAGGAGCCCAAGAACAGAACAGAACCCTGGGGCATGCCACTGGTTACTGTTCATTTTTGAGACACTGCTCCATCATATACAAGCAGCTGGTATCATTCAGAGAGCCAACCAATCTCTGATCCATTTAGCAATATATTATCTATTCCCATCCTCTGCAGCTTGTACACAAAATATATCAAAAAATACATCAACTTATCATGTGGTAATATATAAACGCTTTTGCAAAGTCTAAGAATATCACTGTATATGATTCTGTATATGGCCTGAAGATGGAGACTTCTGTCTTAGAACCATGCTTGTGGAGTAGTACTATTTTGCCTTCTTTCCACTCCTTAGGAACTCTACCCACTGCAAGACTTTCATTAAATAACCAGGTCAAGGGCATAACCAACTGTGGTAAACATTCCCACAGCCTTATTCACATCTAACCCAACCAACATCTGATACAACTCTGTTTCTTTCACTTCTAATTCTCAACAACCATAGCTCACCACAACCAGTGTTGAGCTATGAAAATTTTAACAAAGGGTTCACATCATCGAGCAAAAAAAAAAAAAAAAAAGGGGGGGCTAACTTAGCCCTTATAATATAATACTTATATTGCAACTTTGTAGAGCTTCTGACAGCTATGATAATTTCTGTAGAATATCAATCATTAATGCTAGATCTTTTAAAAATTCCAAATTGAGAAGTCGGTTTAAAAAGCCCTTATATTATCGTTCGATGCAAAATGCTTGCATAAAGCTGGGAAATTTCTCCACACAGCAAGAGCCATTCGTAAACTGCAAGCTGCCCATCACGGTCCAAACACATGGCCGATCTTTAAAATTTCGATACCAAAGTCTTTTGCAATCGCATTTATTTCTTGTTGATTTTTTGGTGATTGATGATAAAAAGCATATAATTTATCCATAAATATTTCAAAATGATTTATTTCTTTAATGTTTTTTATTGAATCGTCTAATGCTAAGTGTAAACGATGAGCTACGCAATGCCAAATCACAATGCTGGGAAATTTTTGTAGAAGTTTGATTGCAACACCTGATTTGTTTCCTAACATTACACTAGCTCCATCAGAACAAAATGCAATGAGATGATTTTTTCAATAGTTATCAGAAAATCCATATGAATTTAAAGTAGCAATTAATTATAGTAGCATGTATACATTCCGCGGTGGTATTTTCTAGTTCTACAAGATTATTAAACAGGAAGAACAAGGGACTCGCAAATTTGAGAAAAATTTAACAAAGGGCTCGCGCAAGCCCCACGAGCCCCTTATAGCTCACCACTGCACACAACCACTACTTTGGCAACAAACAAAAATGTCATATATTGATCATAACTGTTTTAGAAGAAAATTTTTACTATTATTATTACTATTATTACGGGCAACTCCAGGGAGTCATTAGACTCATCGAGGGAGGCCCCAAATCATATTCATCACAACTATCTGACATTCATACAGTATCTATCATACCTCGCCTTAAACTCATTCACTGTCACAGCATCCACTACAGACTCAGGGAGCGCATTCCACTCATTCACTACTCTAAAAGTAAAGAACCCAGCTCTAACACCTTTACTAACCACACTTTTGCCCAGTTTCCATGGATGTCCCCTAGTCCTCCCACAACCAGCCCTGTTCTCAAAAATATCTTCTGAATTAATTTTATAGAAACCCTTCAGTAATTTGAATGTCTCAATCATATCTCCCCTCCTCCGCCTATCAACCAATTTTTGCAACCCACAAATCCTCAACCTGTTCTCATACGGTTCATTCCACAGACCTGCTATCATCTTGGTCACTCGCCTCTGGATCCTCTCCACCTCCTCCCCATCAAGAAGAAACCTAGGTGACCAAATCTGAGCACAGTAGTCTAGATGGGGTCTTATCAAGGCTCGATAGAGAGGAACAATAACCTGCTTGTCTCTGCTTGTCAACGTATTCTTCAGCAACCAAGTGATTTGATGAGCTATTTTGGTCACTTTTGCAATGTGTCCCCTAAATTTCAATTCCTTATCCACCAACACTCCTAAATCTCGTGCCTCATCAATTTCCTGGAGCAGGGTTCCACCAATGCAGTAAATTGCCGCCAATCTTTTCATCCCAAAATGTATAACCTTACATTTTGCCACATTAAACTGACATCCATTCTCCTTAGCCCAGACCTCCAATCTATCCAAATCATCCTGCAAAATTTTGACGTCATCTGCATTCACTATTGCCCTACCCAACTTCGCATCATCCGCAAACAAATGTACTGTTCCTCTCAGATCATTTCCTATATCATTTATGAACAAATTAAACAGCAGTGGTCCAAGAACAGATCCTTGTGGCACACCACTAGTCACAGGCCGTCTTGTGGACTCTACTCCCGAGTAAACCACTCTCTGATATCTCTCCGTCAACCACCCTCCTATCCATCTCACCAACCCTATGTCCATTCCCATATGCTGCAATTTACTGATTAGAATTCCATGTGGAATCTGTCAAAGGCCTTGGCAAGGTCCAGTAGAATCACCGTAAACCCATTACTCTTATCCAGTTCAGCCGTCACTGTGTTATAATACGTGAGCAAGTTACTGAGGCATGACCTACCCTTCACAAAACCATGCTGTCCCCGATACAGTATCCCATTTTCTTCTATCCAATCTTGTATTTTCCTCTTGACTATTTTCTCTAAGACCTTGACAATGATTCCTGATATGCTAATCGGTCGGTAATTTACAACAGTAGTCTTGGAACCACCTTTATGCAGTGGAACTATTTTCCCCTCTTTCCACCCGCTCGGGACTAACCCAGACCCGAGACTCAAATTAAACAAAATGGTCAAGGGTACTGACAATTCTTTAGCTGCTTCTCGTACAACACGAGCTGGTATACCATCCAATCCCACAGATGTATTGACATTGAGGTTATGCAATAGACTACTCACCTCCACTTCATTAACCACAATTCCCGTATAATCTACTGGTTTATTCGTTTCTGCAATGTCACCACCTGGATGATATACTTTTGCAAAGTGCTCACTCAGTAACTCAACTATCTCAACTGATTCAGTTACCTCCCTACCATCGGCATTCTTTAAAATCAATCTGCCATGTACATTTTTTCTTTTACTTGCTACATATCTAAAAAACTGTTTAGGATTCTCTTTAGCCTGCATGGCCAATGTTCTTTCGTAATCCTTTTTTGCTTTTCTTACCACACTCGTCACCCTTCTGGCCTGCGCTTTATACCGTTCATGTGCCTGCCGGTCACCCTTCTCCTTAAATTCCCTCCATAGTTGTTTCTTTTTTTGCAACTCAAGCTTAATGGTGTTATTCATCCATTTAACTCCTACTTGATTTATTATTCGGACTCTAGGTATACAGTCAGCCATTGCTTCGTGCAAGCACTTCTTAACTACCTCCCATGCACTATCAACTTCTAGTCCTTGCAGTTGTACATGCCATGGCACTGAACCAATCAAACTCCTAAGCTTGTCATACTTTCCCGCCCGATAATTCCACATGTACCCTGTCTTAATTGAAAATTCTACACCTTTAGCCACCTCCCAAGTTAAGACCCTATGATCACTCTCACCGATTGGTGGCAATGTGGTCATATTTGTTACAGCCAAATCCTCAGATGTAATTACTAGGTCAAGCACTCTCTGACCCCTAGTATTTTCCATTACATGCTGTCGCAGATAGTTATCCCTTAATAACCGCATAAAATCCAGTTACTTCCTCCCGTGTGTCCTCTCCTCACTCCAATCAATGCGACCATAGTTGAAATCTCCCATAATAATCACCCTCCTTCCACCCATTTCTTCTATTTGCTTGTGCATACTGTCACCACCATCTTTTCCATCACCTGGTCTATAGCAGCACCCAATTGTATATTTAGTTCTGCTAGCCACAATCTCACACCAAATGGCCTCAAATGTGCTCTTTTCTCTATCCTGCAATTCAACTTCTATTCTCCTTGGCTGGAGCTCATCAGCTATCATCAACAATACTCCTCCCCCCATTTTATTCTCTCTGTCATTCCTGAACACACTATACCCATCACATTCAATCCCACTAGTTATATCATCTACAGTCAGCCATGTTTCACTAATACCTATAACCTGTGGTCTGGAAGTGCCAACCATGGCCAAAAACTCTTCCTTCTTGTTCCTAATACTCCTAGTATTAGTGTACATGAATTTAAGACCCCCATTAGCCCCTACCCCACCTTGGTGCCTTATATTAACTATCCCACTCAGATTTGTTGTCCTTATTTGCTCTGGCATATTATATTCATTCTTACATTCAACTGCCTCCATAAGGACTGTATCTCTACTCTCCCCCCTAACAAATCTAGTTTCCCTGAATTTGCATATCCACTACATTCAGCAACACTTTCTCAAGTCTTCTTACACCGTAACCATTCAAATGCAAGCCATCCATCTTATATAGATCCTTTCGCCCATCAAACTCACTCCACACATCCACAAATTCCACACCACTCGTCATACATAACCCACGCATAAAGTCATTTGCAATTATAGCCCTCCTTTTAAACATTTCACTGTCATACCGTGGCAAAAGACTAATCATTCTAACTCTCTCACTCTTTTCTTTTGCTACCTCAAACAATTCATTCAGGTCTTCTATCATTTCCATTTTATCTCCTTTCAAATCATTCATACCTGCCACAACAATCATTTCTTTCACCCTTTCCTTTTGCTCTCTAATAGACGCAGTTACGTCCTTTATGGTCGCACCAGGTTGGTACGATTTTGTCAAATCCTCTACTAACACACCTCGTACTAACGAGTCTCCATACAGCACTCTATCCTTCATTTTGTTCATGTTCACATTCATACGTCTATTTTTCCTGTCATACCTTTTATTATTGCTTGGTTCATTCAGTCTACTTTTGTTCATGCACTCTAGCTGCTGTTTTACTCTTTCTATCGCACTATTCAACAACGCGATCTCACTCAATGCATCTATCTCATCTTTTTTGTTCTCTGAGAAACCATTTATACTATCATTCACACTTTCTACATTCACACTCTCACAATTTTCATGTACAACCTTGCCGTTTCTTGTCATATCCCTATTTCCTTCATTTTGAAGGTTGACAAAAATATCACACTCACGATCCGAAATACACTTCAATTCCGCATTCTCCCTACATTTTCTACACACATTCAAACCTTTATCATCATCTAACCACACTCCGACCGCACTCCGCAAAGCGTACATTTCACAGCTAGTACACTGACTCATTTCTTTTATGCTACCGTTCTTTGATAACGATGGCGAACCTTCATTACTGGCCGCCATTTTCCTACGCACAGGTGCCATATTTATCTGTAACGTGTTTTGTCAAATTAAACGTTATAACACACCAAAAATAGACGCACTAAAATACGCAAGGCAAACAAAACAAAACTACACAATATTAAGTAATTTGTATCGATAACTGAAAATGATACTTATCTTATCTGGAGCTTGCACGAACACTACTCATTACGAATTCATCTAGCGGCGACTTCCGACATAGATTATGTTATAAAACACTTTAGTACACTAACCACGTTAATAAAGCTCTAATAATATACCAAAATTAAACACTTAAGTCCATTAAATTGAATCCAAAACACCAATAAATCAACAAAAAACACAAATCTCTCAGGAGCTCTCCGATAGCACGACCGTTCACCAGCTAGCTTAGGATCCACTTAGGATCATAGGATCTACCTTAGGATCGCAAATGCTTAGGATCCCTACAAATACAATAAAAATCAAGGCTTAATTTTATATCAAGTATGGTCTGCTTTCATCAAACATTTAACTGCCATGGACCTAGGATATAACACATGTGATACCTCAGAATGTGATAGCAACAACTAGCAATGTTCCAACATGTATACAGTAACGAATTTACCATTTGTTTTCTGGTTTATTAATTATATGTAACAGTTGTGAATTTATCAAAAACATCTAATATATGTAATCAATTGTTAATAGGCTTTTGTTGTGTAAAACTTTTATGATGATGTATGTCTTACGACTTACAAAACTTATTGAGTTTTAATTGCTTATTTTTATTAAATGCTATATTTACATCATAATGTGGTTTCAATACCAAAAACTTCCCATAGAACTGCTAAATCACAGACTCTTACGTTTGGAAAATGAACTATTATCCAGCAATATACTAAGAATTAACAATAAAAATTCAACAGAATGATTAACTGAGCCAAAATCAGTCAAAATTAATCATCAATTTTTAGGTACATAAATATATACAAAGAATGATTGTTATGGGAGATTTTAACTACAGTAGTATAAACTGGAGAGAGGAAGATGCATGTAGCAATAGGGGAATGGAATTTCTAGAATTCTTGAGGGACAAATCTTAGGCAAGTCTTAGGCAACATGTAACAGAGGGAATAAGAGGTTCAAGAGTTTTGGATTTGGTTATAGCATCAGAAGAGTTGATAATAACTGAGATGACATCTCTCCCACCAGTTGGAGAGAGTGACCATATGGTTTTGACTTGGAAAATGAATAGACATGCAGGAGTATCAAAGAGACGAGAACATATGTGAAATTATAAGGCAAGTGATTATAATAGTCTAAGACGTCAACTTGGGGAAGTTTCATGGAGGGAGGAAATGGAAGGCCGGGATATCATTACTGCATGGGAAATCATGAAAGAATATTTGTTAGCAGCAATGGTAAGTTGTATACCACGAGTGAACAAGAGGACACCATTTGGAGTAAAGTGGATGACAAACAATATTAAACAGGAATTACATGCAAAAAAGAGGCTATGGAAGAGATATAAGGAGACAGGTGAAGACAAGATGCATGAAGAATATAAGACACAGGCCAGAAGAATGACTAGTGTGGTAAGGAAAGCGAAACTAGAATATGAGAGGAGATTGGCCCTAAGATCCAAAGAAAATCCCAGGGAATTTTTTAGCTATGTGGCCAGTAGGAGGAGGAGAAATGACTGTGGAAGAATGATATTGTGGGATAAAAATGGGAATAGAGTGACTAATGCAGAGGACATAGTGGAATTGTTCAATGAACACTTTATTGGAGTATTTCAACCTAGAGGAGTCAGTTTTAATGCTAGAGGGATAGGGCTGGTTCGAGGTTTAGAGGTACAGGAGGAGAGTGTGTTTCAGATACTGAGTAGTCTGGATGTCAGTAAAGCTTTGGGAATGGATGGTATTTCACCACAAGTTTTGAGAGAATGTGCTAGGGAACTGACAATCTTTAACCTGGCTTTTCAATGAAAGTCTGGCTGCAGGAAAGGTGCCCAGGGAATGGAAGGAAGGTAAGATAGTGCCATTGCATAAGGGTGGTAACAGACTGGAAGTGTCTAATTGTAGGCCAATCTGCATGTCATCAGTAGTTGTTAAGATCTTGGAGAAAGTAGTGAAGGACCATATACAGCATTGGGCAGATAAGGGTAATGTTATCTGTGAGAGTCAACATGGATTTGTGAAAGGGGGCTCTTGTTTTAGCAATATGCTAGCCTTTTATAATAAAGTTACAAGAACATTAGATGAGGGAAAGGCATATACTGCAATTTTCTTAGACTTAGCGAAGGCATTTGACAGGGTGCCACATGATAAGCTGATATTTAAGTTGCAGCACATGGGACGTCAGATTGGTCAACTGGATTCAGGATTGGCTGTCTGATGGGTATCAGAGAGTTGTGTATGGTGGAGCAGTTTCAAGGAGACAGAGGGTTACAAGTAGGGTCCCACAGGGCTCAGTACTGGGACCTATATTGTTTAACCTTTATATCAATGACATTGCAAGGGGATATTCAGTTGTTTCTGGATGATGCAAAGCTGGGAAGGATTATTAGTAATAGTGCAGATGTGGTAGCCCTGCAAGAGGATTTGAATAAGCTAGATAGATGGGCAAATGAATGGGGGTGTCGGTTTAATGCAGCAAAATGTAAGGTCTTGAGGTTTGGGAAACATCGATGGGATGCTGTATACTCTATGGGAGGAGTTATATTGGAGGAAATAGGGGAGACAAGAGATTTGGGGTTGATGATTGATATAAACCTGAAATTTAGGAGACATATTGCAAAGGTAGTGAAGGTAACACAGAGGATTGCTGCAATAATGAGAAGGATGCTGACCTGCAGAGATAAAACAGTTATCATTTCGTTGTATAATAATAGTCCAAATGTGGTCTGATCAGACCACATTTGGACTATTGTTCTTAGATTTGGTCCCCAGGATTTGAAGGGGATAAATTAACTGTAGAAAGAATACAAAGACGGATGACAAAGATGGTTTCGGGACTGTACAATTTTGGCTATGAGGATCGGCTGAGGGAATGTGGACTGCATTGTTTGGTGGATAGAAGGAGAGGTGATATGATTGAGACTTTTAAACTGTTGAGAGGTGGTTACAGGGTTGACACTGGGGAGTTCTTTCGCTTGGTTGAACAGCAGGAAGGAATGATGACAAGAGGCCATCCCTGGAAGTTACGAAAGGAAACTGTGAGCAAGAGAGTGAGGAGTGGTTTCTTTGTGTGGAAGGTGGTTGAACCGTGGAATGCATTGCCATGGAGTGGTGAGAGCGAGAACGGTCAATGAGTTTAAGGAGTGATATGATAGACTTTGTGTTTCTTAGGGGGGGACCTCCCCTTGATGAATCTTGACAGACTTTATGTTCTTAGGACCTCCAACGATGCGTCTTTTGACTCCATGGAGGCCTGAATAATAATAATAATAAAGATCTCTGATCAAGATTCTATGAACTTCCCCCCCTCTCCAGTGTACACCCCTTAATGAATAAATACATGAGCCAAAACATTATGACCACCTACCCAGTACTATGTTAGGCCTCCTTTGGCTGAGATAACCACCTGTCTTGGCAGTGACTCCCCTAGACCACAAAAGGGGGTTCGGAATTATTCTGGAACAACTAGGCAGAGTGTTGTCCTGGAGGTCAGCTGCTGAGTTATCACTCAATAGCTGAACCCCCTCCCCTTTGGTGTCAATAAGATGATACCGAGTTCCACATAATCCCAGAAATGATCAAGCGGATGCAAATCAGAGGAATTAGGTAGCAGGAGAACACACAGAATGCTTGGATTGCTAATTTCTCCGTCCTCACTCCACTGATCTTTCTAGCCTGTACATTATACTCCTCATGATGATGAGGAGTACCCTGTTCTTTATATCTCTATCATAACATTCTCTTTCTCAGAAGCTTCTACATAATTCCATTATTGATCAATTTCACTCTTAAGAATACAATCCGAGATTGCCATAAGTAGTTGATTCCAGACCAAGTCCCAGGCATTGCTGATTTCTCTCCCCTTCAAATTGCTCAAGACACTGCACATCACCTATTCTGTTTTCTATGTTTTCTCTCCCCAAATGTGGCATCGTAGGGACATTCCTTACATGATACTTAATAAACTGGCTATTCAATGCTTGTGTGTATGCGTGTGTATATATATGCATATATATGCTTCTGTAACTAGGGTAGAGGTAAGTGGGGCACCTATTGCAATTCAGGAGGGGAATAATTTATACAAACATACAGTAAAAAATTAAAATAAAATTGTTTCATTAAGTATTAATGTATGGTTAGTTACTAAACATGGACTGAAGATGATACATGAATAGAATTTGCACCACACAAAAAACACTGAGTTATGGCACTGAACTGCAGGTGAGCAGTCAAGGAACAGAGTGGTAAGATGTGTGATGTATGGAGACTCGATGATCCGTGGTGTACAAGATAGGATTCCAGATGAGTGTTTGCCTGGAGGGACAATAGAAAGTGTGGCTATGGCAATTAAGAGGGGGTGAAAGGATGGATGAAATGATTGTGATGGTGGGCACGAATGACTTGAGAGGCAGTGTAAATCGGGTGGCAAGAGATCTGAGATCTGTGTGTGTGTGCTGTCCAGGTATCATAGTGACGAGCTGAGCAGAAGAGCAGTAACACTGAATAGCATAATAGCCAGGATAGAAGGGAACTGTATGCGAGAGACCATTTGCATTTGAATGAGGAAGGACAAAGGCATCTGGAGAAATTGCTGTTTTCTGAATGAGTCAGTGTATCAATGTAGGGAAACTAGAATTCTCAGGGTGGATGGTAGCAGAGGTGGCCTCTTGTGGGAATGGGTGCTTGGAGGAAGGGGGATAACATCAGGTAACACTGAGTCCAGTGGGGTCGAGAGGGGGATAATGATGGGTATCGCAGCAGTGACATTTTTATGCTTTATACTAATGCCAGGAGTAATCCGAAATAAAGGAGATGAATTGGTGGTGCTGATAGCATCAGCCTGGCTAAAGGTTACTTGGATCTCTGAGATGTAGTTGAAAGAAGATGATATAATAACAGGAATTGAAGTAGCAGAGTACAGCATTTTTAGCAGGATAGGAAAGGAAAACGTGATTGGGGAGTACTGGTTATGACAAGTGATGACTTATGTACTCTAAGAGTGGAGGCTTTGGATGGCAGTGACACTAATGGTTTTGAAGGCATATGGTGTGAGGTAGAAGTGGCCAAGGCAGGATATTTACTGGGGTGATGCTACAAACCAAGGAGCACAGATAGCGAGGAGCAGGAGATGTTTAGGCGGTTGAGCTTAGCAAGTGCAAGAAGAATGATTGTTATGGGAGATTTTAACTACAACAGTTATACAACAGATGATATAATAACAGGAACTGAAGTAGCAGAGTACAGCATTTTTAGCAGGATAGGAAAAGAAAACATGATGGGGGAATACTGCTTATGGCAAGTGATGACTTATGACCTCTAAGAGTGGAGGCTTTGGAAGGCAGTGACACTAATGGTTTTGAAAGCATATGCTGTGAGGTAGAAGTGGCCAAGACAGGATATTTACTGGGATGATGCTACAAACCAAGGAGCACAGAGAGCGAGGAGCAGGAGATGTTTAGGCAGTTGAGCTTGGCAAGTGCAAGAAGAATGATTGTTATGGAAGATTTTAACTACAACAGTATAAGCTGGGAAGAGGAAAATGCATGTAGTAATAAAGGGATGGAATTTCTAGAATTCTTGAGGGACAAATGTCTTAGGCAACATGTAATAGAGAGAACAAGAGGTTCAAGAGTTTTGTATTTGGTCATAGCATCAGAAGAGCTGATAATAAGCGAGATAACATCTCTCCCACCACTTGGAGAGAGTGACCATGTGGTTTTGACTTGGAAGATGAATAGACATGCAGGAGTATTCAAAGAAAAGGAAACGTACATAGAATTATAAGGCAGATGATTATAATAGACTTAGGTATCAACTAGTGGCAGTTCCATGGAGGGCAGAATTGGAAGGCCAGGATATCATTAGTGCTTGGAAAATTGTGAAGGAATATTTGTTAGCAGCAACAGTAAGCTGTATTCCATGAGTGAAGAAGCAGACACAATTTGGTGTAAAGTGGATGAAAAAAAATCATGTGGCACGCTGTCAAAAAGGTATTTGACAGAGTGCCACATGATAGCTGATATTTAAGTTGCAGCACATGGGTTTAAATGTCGGGTTAGTCAACTGGATTCAGGATTAGCTGTCTGATGGTTATCAAAGAGTTGTGCATGGTGGGGCAATATCAAGGAAGCAGAAGGTTACAAGTGGGGTTCCACAGCGCTCAATACTGGGACCTGTGTTGTTCAACCTTTAAATCAATGACATTGTCAATGGATTGCAAGGGAATATTCAGTTGTTTGCAGGTGATGTAAAGCTGTAAAGGGTTACCAGTAATAGTGCAGATGTGGCAGCCCTGCAAGAGGATTTGAATAAACTAGACAGATGGGCAAATGAATGGGGGTATCGGTTTAATGCAGCAAAATGTAAAGTCTTAAAGTTTGGGATACATCGATGGAAGGCTGCATACTTAGTTGGAGGAGCTGTACTGGAGGAAGTAGGGGAAACAAGAGATCTGGGGGTAATTATTGATAAAAAACTGAAATTCAGGGAGCATATTGCAAAGGTGGTGAAGGTAACACAGAGGATTGCTGCAATACTGAAAAGGATGCTGACCTGTAGAGATAAGAGTTATCATTCCATTGTATAAGACTCTGATCAGACCACACTTAGACTATTGTTCTCAAATTTGGTCTCCAGGATTTGAAGGGGATAAATTAACTATGAAAAGGGTACAGAGGCAAATAACAAAGATGGCTTCAAAACTGTACAATGTCAGTTTTGAGGATTGACTGAGGGAATGTGGACTGCAGATTTGGTGGATAGAAGAAGGAGAAGTGATATGATTGATACTTTTAAACTGTTGAGAGGGTGGCCGTTACAGGGTGGACATCGGGGAGTTCTTTTGCTTGGTGGAATGGCAGGAAGGAGCAAGGACAAGGAGCCATCCCTGGAAGTTACAAAAGGAAGCTGTCAGCAAGAGGGTGAGAAGTGGTTTCTTTGCGTGGAGGATGGTTGAACCATGGAATGCATTGCCTGAGAGAGTGGTTAGAGCAAGAACAGTCAATGAGTTCAATGAGTGGTATGATAGACTTTGTATTCCCTAAGAAGGACCTCCCACAATGAGTCTCTTGACTCCATGGAGGCCTGAATAATAATAATAATAATCTATATATATTATTTGGGAATATGACTGTAGAAAAACAAAAATTTTTAAATCTCCCTTTACCATAAATCCTTACCTTCTTTATTGAAGCATGCTGGAATCCATGCTCCAAAAGTAAAATCTACTCGTTCTGCATGTCTAACAATATACAGTTGCCTCAAGTTAGATGTCTCTGCCATTCAGTGTTTAGCTATAAATACATAGGATATACTTCAAACTCTAAAACTAAATTATTCTTGGTCCTAATTAGAATAATATTTCTAAATACAAATACATTTCAGTTCAAACTCTATCTTAATTTGTTCAACTACCACCACTATTATATAACTCAATAAACAATGTTTATTTATATATAAACTGATTATTAATATCAATTAATTTCAATAAAGATCCAAGAGGCAATTTTTTTCGCCGACATAAATTAAGTTAAGGGAATAACTCCTTCATTATTTCAAAGCCGAATAAGAACTGCGAAATCGATTTCGATCTTCGCGGTTCTTATTTGGCTTTGAAATAATGAAGGATTTATTATCCCCTTAACTTAATCAATTAATTTCTTCATAACACAGATTTTTATCTTTGCCTGATATGAGAGTGAGAACAGACTAGTGACATTTTCAAATAGCTTCATACCAAAATATGCAAAACACACCTTTATTTAAAAAACCTAATTTTTTTATACGAAATTACATTATTGATAATATCTCTATAATAGTATGTGTGATGTTTGACTATTCTATGTGAGGTTAAAATTTTGGGGACAGTATATCTAATAGGTTGTTGTTATAGGCCTGAGAACATAGAGGGCACTTATACTGAAATTCTTAAGACAAACTGATTTGGATATGTAAAAGGTGTACAATCCTAATAGAAGATTTGAATTATAGGATGATGGATTGGAAACAGAAAAGTGTATGGAAACAGGGAGAGAAATTGTTGAATTTTTTTGAGGGATGGCTACCTTACGCAGCATGAAGTTTTATCATAGATTTCATGATATCCTCACTGTATGTGAAGAATTAACATAGATGTCAGTTGGAGATTGTGATCATGAGGTACTGGCTTGGGAGATGGGCAGGAAGAGGACATATGAGGAATTATAAGGTGGGTTTTTTGTGGGAAAAGCTGCAAAGCAAAAGAGTATGGGAATTGAATACAAAACATTTGATACAAACAATGTACAGCTGTATACCAAGAGTTCAGCAAATAAATAGCGTATGGGTGAAATAGATGTCATGGAAGAGGTATACAAGATAGTTACTTGTAATTAGATGCATGAGAAGTATAAAATGCAGGCTAGAAAAGGGACACATTGAAAGGATGGAAGAAAGACTTCTCAGAACAATAACAGAAGGTAACATTCCTGGAAAAAATGGTGTGTGAGGAGTGAATGATCTTCAGAGAGCTGAAGCCTCCAGAAAAGCATACAACAGAACTACATGGCGAGGCCCAGTGTGGCACATCACTGAGCATCAGCGTGACATACAGCATCTGTGAATGCCCAGTGAACATATGATGATGATGATGATGATGACAGCAAAGTGACACACATGAAAATGCAATATGAGAGGAGGCTGGCAAGTCAGGCCAAAGGAAATTTTTGCAAGGCAAGCAAGAAGAAGAATAATTACAGAAGAGTGACACAGATGGATATTACAGTAGTAGAGTGATCATGGCAAAGAATGTAGTGGAATTATTTAATGAGCATAATCCGTGTGTTAAGGCTTAAGTGCTAGAGAAATGCATGTTGGAAGTGAAACAGCACTATGAAAGGATTAAAAATGTTATTTAATTCTTCCAATATATCATCTCAGTCACTGAGACATTATCACGGATTACAACGAGACTTATAACACACACCCACTCACAAAGGCAATACAAAAGTGAAATGTGTACAAAAGACTAGAGTCCTAACTAGGTGGGACACGCTCTGTAGGAACCTGTTGGTGGCCTAGAATGTAAATTTGGATCTCAAAGTATTACTGTTTCCCATATTTTGGGAAGTTTAATGCAACCATATTTATTTAGATCAGGTTGATTTTTGAGAGCAGCTGCAGATTCCAAAAATAGTCTTTCTCTTCTAAATTTACTACAATGGAGCATGGTGGTCTTTTACCAATTGATTCTATGTACTGTATCTAAAGCATGGTCCACCAGGCCTGATTGACTATAGTCATGGCTGGCTGATGTATTTTTTGTGTTCTTCCATGTGGATGTTGGCTGATCATTAAAATTGACTGTCATTTAAGGAATTATTGGTGAACAGCGAGATGATACGAAAGCTAACTAAAATATCACAATTCACCAATATTCCCTTAAATGACACCTTATCACCAGAGGCATAGCTAGATGGGGGCAGAGGGGATGATCTGCCCCAGGCGGCACTTTGAACCTTTTTGAACTTTTGCAGTTAATTCTAAAATTCAGTAACTCAACTATTACATCTGATTTTGTCACCTCAATACCATCAGCACCCACTAAAGTTATCCTTCCGAAGTCATTCTTCCTTTTACTTGCCGCATAGCAGAAGAACTCTTTGGGATTACCCTTGATCTCTTTGGCTAAGGTCTTCTCATAATCTAATTTAGCTTTTCTTACTATGCTGGTAACCTTCCTAGCTTGCACCTTGTACTGCTCATGGGTGTACTGATTGCCTTTCTCCTTGTAAAATCTCCATAACATTTTCTTTTTTTGCAGATCAAGCTTGATACTACTGCTCATCCATCTAACACCTGCCTTGTTTGACTTCCTGACTATGGGGACACAATCTGATATTGCTTTCCTCAGATACCCACTGATTTTATCCCATGCACTGCTAACATCTTTCCCCTGCAATATGTTCTGCCATGGGATGGCTGCAAGCTCACTCCGAAGCTTGTTATAATTGCCTAACCTGTAGTTCTGTATATACCCCTTCTTAACAGAAAAATCCACAGATTTTGGAACCTCCCAAGTCAATACCACACGATCGCTTTCACCAATTGGAGGTAACGAGGACACCTTACTTATGCATATAACCTCTGAACCAATAACCAGGTCCAACACTCTCACACCACGTGTCCCTTCATTTATGTGCTGTTTCAAGTAATTATCTTGTAGAAGATGTATGACCTCCATTTCCTTTTTGCTACGTGATATTTCCTCCTTCCAACTGATATCATCATAATTAAAATCTTCCATAATAATCACTAAACCTGCACTCGTTGCACTAATTTGCTGATGCATGAATTCAATATCTCCCCCTGTACTCCCTGGCCTACAGCAGCATCCAACTGATATATTTGGTTGCATTGGTCACTATTTCGCACCAGACCGCCTCAAATAAACTCTCATTCACATGTCTATCATCTTGATATACTACTTTCTTTGGCTGCAACACATCAGCTATCATCAACAGTACTCCTCCCCCTGTTCTATCTTCTCTATCCTCACTGAAAATACTATACCCATCACATTCAACTACAGTGACCACATCTTCTACTGACAGCCAAGTTTCACTAATGCCTACAACTTTTGGTGAGATTGCACTGACTAATGCCAAAAATTCTTCTCTCTTATTTCGAATGCTTGTTGCATTGGTATACAAAAATTGCAGATTCCCTCTAGATCTTGTACCGGCTTTAGAACTGATATATAAGTCACTAATTTCAGTAGTCCCATGCCGATTTTTATCCCCTCTCTTCTGCAACTTATTCTGCGAATAAGGATCAATAAATATACAATAAGTGCTAGAGTTTCTCTCTCTTACACTCAACCTTTTCATATTAGTTTCCCTGCCCAATTACTTGAACTTGTTCAGAAAACATTAACTTCTTCAATCGCTTATGTCCTTCCATGTTCAGATGCAGCCCATCTCCAGCATACAACTGTCTTTTTCCTTCAAACACACTCCAAACATCAACAAATTCCAGACCTCTTTTTTTGCACATTCTTGCAATCATATCATTCATTATCATTGCTCATCTACTTAACTCGTAATTGTCAAAACGAGGCAGCACACACACTATCCTCCCATTGACACTTTTTCTCTTCACAATATCTAACAATGTTCTTAAATCTTTTCCTACCCGATTTATACCACCACTCAGGTCATTTGTACCCACCATAACTATCATCTTGTCTGCTTCATGCCCTCTCTTTATTGCTAAAGCCACTCTTTCTATTGTCCCACCAGCCAAGCATACCACTCTCCATACCTTTAGTCATAAAATCATCATATATCTTACCACTCTTAACTTCATTCAAGTCCACACAAGCGTCACTCATGGACTGATTTTCTACGCTATTCAGCATGACTCTCCCAGTTTCATTAATCAATGCTCTATTACTTATCCCCCCCCCCACTCTCACAACATTTCATTTCTTCTAGGCCTCTTGTGGTTTTATTTTGTTATCACTCCCATACTATTTATTACTGCATCAGTCACCAAAGACTCACCCATACGTAATCCTGTTCTAGTTACTTCAGCTAAAGTAATAAATTTTAGCAAGCTATCATCATTACATATATCTGAGGCACTTTAGAAAAAATAGCAAGAATCTTAAAGAAATCCAATTTCTGCATGGCTTTTAAGCCCCCCACCGAAAGCTTATTACCCTCTTATATTCTACTAAATTTCATCTCCCTCCTTTGTCTGTGCCTGGATATATTATTATTATGTGACACCTCCAGGGAGTCCAAAGACTTGTCGAGGGAGAGTGTGCCAACAGCATCGAACAATTGATTCCCTTCCAACTACTAATTGCACTCAAACTTGCTTAACTTTTTGCAAGCCATTAGTAGCAGAGACTCTACCAACCTTTGCTAAAGTGTTCTATTACTGCAAATTGGCATACTATGAACAGACAGGAAGATCAGCAAACATTTACTTGGAAGAACACAAAACATACATCAGCAGCCATGACTATAGTCAATCAGGCCTGGTGGACCATGCTTTATATACAGTACATAGAATCAATTGGAAAAAGACCACCATGCTCCATCGTAGTAAATTTAGAAGAGAAAGACTATTTTTGGAATCTGCAGCTGCTCTCAAAAATCAACCTAATCTAAATAAATATGGTTGCATTAAACTTCCCAAAATATGGGAAACAGTAATACTTTGAGATCCAAGTTTGCATCCTAGGCCACCAACAGGTTCCCACAGAGGGAGTCTGTCCTACCTAGTTAGGACTCTAGTCTTTTGTATACGTCTCACTTAGTTTTGTATTGCTGTTGTGTGTGTTACAAGTCCCTGATGTTGTCTCAGTGAATGATATGAAATATTAGAAGAATTAAATAACATTTTTAATCCTTTTTTTTTTAGTCTTGTTTCACTCCATTAAGCCTCTAACATGAGTATTTAATAAGCACTTTGTGAGCATATATCATGTCGTGTAAATGATGCCATGCAGCTTAGAAGGAAGGAAAATGATAGACTACAGATAATGAATTGGAGATGTATCAACTGTTGCTTGAGTTGTTAATAAGGTCATTAGATTTTTTTTTAATATCTCACAGACAATAAGAAAAAAAAAAAGAAGAAATGTGTATGTTTCTTGAGCAGCTGAAGATTATAGTCTTTAGGGAAGAATGAGAGAGCTTGTTTGAAAGAGCTGTGATAGATGAAACAGAAAGGAGAGGAGCTGATTCAATAAGTTTGGAGCTTTTTCTTAATTTCTTTCTGTTTTATATAGCAAGTCAGTTTTCTTCTTGATCGCTTGCCTACACATCACTGATGTGACATATAAATGGGGCAAGTGGACAAGAAGAAAGAAGGAATCTGTTGATATGCTTTTCTTATCATCAGCAAATCCATAGATTTGCTGATGATAGCGCTCTCAACTCATTCTACTCCTTTGACAAACCATGAAGTTCACAGACATCCCTTACATCAAGATCATCTACAACCAGTGCCTTAAACACTGATCTCCATACATCCTTCAGCAAGGCAAGGATTACCTAGTCACCTTCGATGCTGCCAAAATGCAGTCTTGCCTTTTCTCTTGCAAAAGGGATCACAGCTCACCAGTGGCACACTCAGGATTTAATCTTGGAGGGGGCCGAGTGCTCAGGATTTAACCTTTGGGGGGGGGGAGGCCGAGTTGAGTAGATAATTTGCGAATATACACTACGCATCGCATACGACCTATGACTGAGCATCTGCGGTGATCAGTAATTCATAAGTAGTATAGAAATAGAAGACACGACACAACATAAATAAAAAAATGAATTTAAATTAGGAAAAGATTTCTGGAAAATTTTCTAGTGTTTTTTCCTTTACTTTGGGGGGTGCCCGGGCCCCTTGCTCCCCCCCCCCCCTCTGGGTGCACCACTGCAGCTCACCTTCCTTTATCTTCAGTAACATTACCAGAGAGGATGAACTCTCTCTTTCTCTCCATCCTCCCTTGGCACAAGCATATCACATTAATAGCTTCCTCAGCTTTTAAAAAATTAGGCATTCTTTTCTGCTCAAGAAGCAACTTTACACCCACCCAGTTACTAACCCAATATAAATCCCAAATCTGTCCATCCTTAGAATACAGAACATACATTTGGGGTGGTGCACCTAAAACCTCCTTAAAAATTCTCAATGCTGTCCAGAAGAGAGCAATTTGGCTCATAGATGATCCTTCCCTTGCAGGCTCACGTCAACCTCTATCTCAGAAAAGCAATGTTTCAGCTCTGCGTCCCTTTTACACAAATTTCCATGGTCACTGCTCCAGTGAATTCACAAACATCATTCCTTCATTTGTTGTTAGAATTGTTAAAACAAGAGCAGTTGCTGTCCAACATCCCTTTACACACAACTGCAAACCTGCTTCTCCTCTTCCTCATTTATTCCATCTACTTCTGTCATCTGGAACGGCCTTCCTTGTGATGTGTTTCCCAACAATTTCAACCTACAGCTTTTTAAGAAGAATATTAATAGCTTTCTTCTTTCTCAGCCCTCATTTGTACCCCACATGTGGCACTGATGTGCTATAGGTTCTTGTACCTCTAGTGCAAGTGTCTAATTCTCGATGGTTCGAATAACCAGCAGAATATATAGGATTTTTTTTCTTGCTTCTAGAATTTAGATTAGGAAAAAATGGAAAGGTATCTGATATTAGTCTTTGTTGTCGCTCTGTAATCGTTAAGTATTGCTTTTTAATTACGCTGCAATTGCGCTAAAGTAACATTCGGTGTGTGCTATTAATAATATAAATTTAAATCACAAATAATCCTTTCGAGCGATGTCATATTTCTGACACATTTGTCAATATGATCCAGAAATTTCAAAAGTTAATCAAATATATATATATATATATATATATTTTTTATTTATATTTATATATATAATTTTTTTTCCGGTCTCTATAAATTTCAACGTTTTCACGTAAAGCAGTACAGGCAAGATTATCACAGTTCTAATTGTAAAACTTTCCCCGTAAGTGTATAAAAAACACATACGCGCATCAAACTGTTTACATCTACTTATAAAACAATCCAACAGATGGCAGAATGCACAATCATATGACAATTGGAAAAATTAAAATATGACAACTCATAATTTATTTGAATCAAGCTGAAAATTTTTAATTAATATTAGTATTGTTCCTTAGCTAATTCTCATATAATAAAAATATTGCTTACTTGACATTCAAAGGAACACCAGGGAACTGTTAAACATTGCGTTGCCATTTACGTTATTCATTATCCTTATATAATTAATTTTGGGCAAACCATTTTAAGTTATTTCCCTATTAAAAAAAAAAAAAATAAGAAGAAGAAGAAGAAGACGAAGAATAGCATGTCGAATTTTAAACAGATCTGAAATACAACGATTGTGAAGGATAGAATGCGCTTTTGAACTACTGCCACAAAATGTCAAATGCCAAGTACTCTATTTTTACACACCGGGCAAAGCATTCAGATACGCGCATGTAATGTATATTGACAAATATAGCTGGCTGTTTTTTTTATTTTTATTATATCTTTTTCTTTTTTTCCCCATCTCTTTTACTTATAAGAACCTGTGCACGTTCAGCTTTATATGTGTAATATCATTTCGAACAATAGCTATTCAACATTCGCTCGGATATTAAACATTGCAGTCCACACACACACACACACACACACACACACACACACACACACACACACACACACACACACACACACACACACACACACACACACACACACACACACACACACACACACACACACACACACACACACACACACACACACACACACACACACACACACAACAATAAGTAGTTTCTTCTTCTTCAACCTTTTGGTTCTATCCACTGCTGCATGGTTTTCCAGATCACTCGGTTTTCTGCCTCACCCATTCATCTCACTCCTGCAATTTGTTCCAGTTCACACCTTCACCTTCTTCTCGGTCTTCACCTTTGTTGTTTTTCTAGTCCATCCCTCGTCACTGCATTTGGCAATATGGACAGCCCATCTCCACTTAGCCTGTTTAATGTATTTTACAATATTCATGAGACCTGTTTCAGATATTATCCAGGTATTTGTCTTCCTATCCCTTAATTTTATTTTTAGCATACTTCTTTCCATGCAATCTTGTGTTGTTCTCAGCTTATTTTTTAGGGCTTCTGTTAAAGTCCGTGTTTCTCCTCCACATGTCAGGACAGAAAATATGCACTGGTCGAAAGCTTTCCTTTTTAGACCCATAGGGATATCACTTCTGAATATGTCTCTCATTTTCCCATAAGCCATCCATCCAAGGTAAATTCTTCGTTCAATCTCTTTTCTTTGACACTCTTCAAAGGATAACAATTGGCCCAAATATACATATGAAGTAACTTGTTGTATTTCATGGTTTTCAACTTTGACAGTTCTATGGTTAATATATTTATTAATAATTATTTTTGTTTTTTCTCTATTTATTTTTAATCCAATTACTCTGAAGGCTTCATTTAGCTGATTTAGCCTTTCTTCCAGATCTTCAAGATTATCTGCCATTAGAACAATATCATCTGCAAATTTCAGATGATGCAGCCTTTCTCCATTTATGTTTATTCCTTTTGTTTCCCAATCAAGGCTTTTAAAGACTTCCTCTAGTGCACCTGTAAATAATTTGGGAGATATGGCGTCGCCTTGCCGAATACCTTTTTGTATTATGAACTTTTCACTGTTTTTATATAATACAATAAATAGTAATAACCAATATTAAAGAAAAAAATAAAGGATTAAGGTATTCGAATGCGGTTGTTGCTTTCCGTGTTATCAATGTTAGATACATTGAGGCAACCACACTATTCCCTATTTATAACATTGAACTGCATTATTAATCTAATCATTATAAAAAAATAAATACGCTAACGCTATTTTATTCCAGAAAGAGAGTAAGCGACGCAGTTGCAACTAGTCGGCAGCCAACTTCACTCTTTGTCATTCACAACAGCTGTTTCAAGATTGTCCATCATGACTGGCATCCAGGAAAGAGAGTACAGCAGACAACTTCCACCACATCGTTGTCCTTAACACAACACATTATTGTCTGAAACAATGCGAGAAGAGTCTCGTCTACGAGTCGATGTTTTGAATTGCGCAATTAAAACATCGTTTCCTCCGAGAAACGGATTTTTAATCTTACCCACATTCGAAGTGATGTGGAACAGGTTTTGCGATCTTTCCTTTGTAAGTTGTACATTGAAATAAATAAATTACATTTGAACGCAGATGCTATTTGACCGAGTCTCCACTTCCTATTTATAGGTAATTCCTTCTTGTGACGGTAGTCGAATATCACTGTGAATTCCGTTTACACCAGAATGTTTCTAATATTTTGAACAGGCAGTTTAGTATGCTGTGGCAAATCTTTCGTCTATCTTATATTTAAAATTATATTCTAATGTTAAATTTAAAAGAAATATAATATGTTTATAACATCGTGCATTCTTAAAACGCTCCATAGCCCAATTGGAAGAACGATGTTACGTTTCGCCTTTGATCGGAAAAGGCCTAAGTTCGATTCTTAGGCCTAAGAATTCATTTCTTAGGGAAAGGCCTTTTTCTAAGAATTAATTCGTAACGGGAGAAATATCTACATGGGTTTCTTTTCAACAGGGAAGAATGCTGGTCTTGAAATTCACGCTTGCTCTTGATATCATTCAGGGAGTGAAAGGTGTGATTGAAGTCCGATTAATGGAATAAGGAATTATGACCATTTAAAACTATATATTTAGAAATTTATGAGCATTTAATCAATAAAATACAATATTTATTTTACAAATGATATTCTATCTTTTTCAAGATAGAATATCATTTTAATTTAGCTACTTGAATTCAAATTCAAGTAGCTAAATTAAAGCTGATGGCTAGAACTACTTTGAAGGCGTATGGCCTGTGTTTAAGCAAAGAGTGAGACGACGTGAGGGAGCGGGAATGGCTATGCACACGCATGAAACCACATTGCTGCAGCGATGACCTGGAAGCTCCAACAACTGAACAAGCCAAGGTAGCTTTGACTAGACGAGCAAGCATCAGCCTTCAATACACAACACAAAGCTCAATTATTGCCGCGCAGGCTTAAGACGTCTTCTGTCTACAAAAATAAAAGCCTAAATGGAATGCTTATAAATGCATGCATTTATTAACAAATAAATATTACTTCTTTCTCAAGTAATGAGCTTGCGCAGCAAGCATAGCAAACATGGAGAATTCACCCCTGCTCTTCAATGGAAGGTGAGTTCGCCGATCTTATACGTAGATAGCAGGTTTTTCTCCCGGAAACTCGGGTTTATCGCATACAGACATATCGGCCTTCACACGCAATTTACAGAGAAAAAATATACTAGTCATGGTGGTGGACAGTAGATACAGTGGGCGTAGATGACCGAAACGGATGAAAGTGGTGGAGACGGAGAACAGTAAAGTAGGTTCCCTCCCTCGATGAGTCTTTGGATTTCTTGGAGGTGTCACGAAATAATAATAATAATAATAACTTCTATCGGTTCATGGTATTGATCTTGACATAATATAAAGTGTTTATATCTAAAAGATTTAACAGCTTTTATATTTAAAAGCTGTTAAAAAGACTTTGTATATTAGAGCCTTTAGCGATAATTTTAAAATATTTAACAGATTGTGACGCTTATTTACGAATGCCAGGACTGTGGCAGAAAATAAGGAAGATCGAACTATTGCACTCATTGAATATATTTGTCCTAAATAGTTTGAATAACCGAACCATGGTTAGACGAGAATAGTTTCCTGACTGGAATAGAAATGGGAGGATATGATATTTTCAAGAGTACAGCAAGGGAAAGAAGGGAGGAGGGATGCTGTGATGATTGCAGCTAGATTATTTTCGCACAATACTTATTACTATTGATATTTTATTTTCATCCCACCATTAAAATCACAAATAAAAACAAATTAAATGAATGAAAAATTAAAGGAA
Source organism: Typopeltis vanoorti (assembly GCF_054136105.1). NCBI lineage: Eukaryota > Metazoa > Arthropoda > Arachnida > Uropygi > Thelyphonidae > Typopeltis > Typopeltis vanoorti. The sequence goes on from NC_143571.1 coordinate 75,601,167, forward strand.
CACGGAGAACAAAAAACGAAGTACGTGCAATACTGCCTCCTCCTCTACACTTGTTATTCAGAGCTTTCATCCATGTTAAGGTGGTTAAACATGGATTAAACGCGTTAGCTGCCACAAGGATAATATATATCAAAAATATACTTTTCGTATCCCTATAGTTTCTATAACATCGAAAGATATATTGGTATAATGGACACTTCATATCCATGTAATTATGGACGTGTATGCAATCCAGAGGTAGTTTAGTGATTAACTAAAAGCAGTGAGCGAACAAATTTAATAACACTTTCAAGGAAAAAATTTAAGGTGAACTGTACCAGGTTTTAGAAAGCCAAACACCATCACTTTCCTAAAAGAAAACAAGACTCTTTCCTTCCCTCAAATAACACAAAAAGATTTGGGTATAGTTATCTCAAAAATTAAGTTTGAAATTCCTGGAATTCAGCAAATATTATTATTATTACACGACACTTCAAATGAGTCCAAAGACTAATCCAAGGAGTGCACCTAATCTACAACTCTCGGTCTCCAACACTCTACAACTCTCGGTCTCCAACACTCAATCCACGAACTACAGCAAACAGCAACTACCTTCTTCATCTACACCAAGCCATCCACCATGAGCACCACCACTAGTATATTCAAAGACCATCACAAACATCCATGCCAGCGGCAGAATTCGAACCCACTGTCTTTTGGCTTGAGTGCAGATATGCTAACCACTCAGCCAACCATGCTGGCAAAATACGACAACGGGATATCAAAATACACTACTACACTGCAGCTCAAATTGTGAAACTTAATTTTTAATACTACTAAAAACATCAGTGATATCTCCACGACATTAAAAAAAAGGAAAATCGGATGAAATTACAATTACAAGCTAATCTTCTCGCTATCTTAATAGAAGAATCATTGAAAGAACAGTTAAGGAAAAATAAATACATATTTAGAGAAATTGATATAATATACAACACGCAATGGGGATTTCGTAAAAACAATTGCACACGTATCTTATTGGATGAAATTGTAACATAACAAGTTCATCTTTAGACAAAAAACTACTTCAGCTTGGTAAGTGCTCTTGGCTTCTCTAAAATTTGACGTCTTTTGACATCATAGAGCACACAAGTCTTTAAAAACAAAATCGGAGCAGAAGGACAACAGGAAATCTCCAGAACTGTCTTGAAGACTTGCTGAAAAACAGAACCAACATTACAGAATGAAATTGCACATATTGTAACAGAAATAAGATTAATTGTGAAATTTCTCAAAGATCAATTCTCTCGCTATGATTTTTCAATATTTTTATAAATGATATATCCAACCTACAGGTATACAATTATTATTATTATTATTATTATTATTATTATTATTATTACGGCCAACTCCAAGGAGTCGATAGCCTCATCGAGGGAGGCCCTAACAACATGTCAAGAACAACTATTCGACATTCACACAGAATCTATCATACCTTGCCTTGAACTCATTCACAGTCATAGCACCCACAACAGATTCTGGCAGCTTATTCCACACATTCACCACTCTCCAAACAAAAAAAAAACTTCGTCTAACACCCTAACCACGCTCTTGCCCATTTTCCATGTATGGCCCATAGTCCTCCCTCAACCAGTCCTATTCTCAAAAATATCTTCTGAATTAATCTTATAGAAACCTTTCAATAAATTGAATGTCTTAATCATATCACCCCTTTTCCACCTATCAACCAATTTCTGCAACCCACAAATCTTCAACCTGTTCTCATAAGGTTCATTCCATAGACCTGCTATCATCTTGGTCACTAGTCTCTGGATCCTCTCCACATACTCCCCATCCATAAGAAACCCTGGCACCCATATCTGGGCACACTAGTCTAGATGGGATCTTATCAAGGCTCAATACAGAGGAACAATAACCTGTCTGTCTCTGCATGTTAAAGTATTTTTCAGCAACCAGGTGATTTGATGAGCGGATTTAGTCACTTTTGCGATGTTCCCCTTAAACTTCAACACTCTATCCACCAACACTTCCAAACCCTTGGCCTCATCAATCTCCTGGAGTACCATTCCACCAATGTGATATACTACTGCTAATCTTTTCAGCCCAAACTGCATAACCTTACACTTTGCCTCATTAAATTGACATCCATTCTCCTTAGCCCAGCTCTCCAAACTATCTAAATCATCCTACAAAATTTTGACATCCTGTGCACTCACTATTGCTCTACCCAACTTTGCATCATCAGCAAACAAACGAACACTTCCTTTCAGATCATTTCCTGTATCTTTAATGAACAAATTGAACAGTAGTGGTCCAAGAACAGAACCCTGCAGCACACCACTAGTCACAGCAGTCTTTTGGGCTCTACTCCTGGATAAACCACTGATATCTCTCCATGAACTACCCTCCTATCCATCTCGCCAACCCTATATCCATCCCCATATACTGCAGTTTATTGATTAGAATTTCATGTGGTATCCTGTCAAAGGCCTTAGGAAGGTCCAGTGGTATCAATGTAAACCCATTACCCTTATCGAGTTCAGCCGCCACTGTGTTATAAAACGTGAGCAAGTTACTGATGCTTTATCTACCCTTCACAAAACCATGCTGTAGCGCATAAAGTATCCCATTTTCTTCTATCCAATCCTGTATTTTCCTCTTGACTATTTTCTCCAAGACTTGACAACGATTCCTGATATGCTGATCGGTCGGTAATTTACAACAGCAGTCTTGGAACCTCCATCATGCAGTGGAACTATTTTCCCCTCTTTCCACCCCCTCGGGACTAACCCAGACCCGAGACTCAAATTAAACAAAATGGTCAAGGAGACAGGGCTAAATGGCCTCGCCTACTCCCGTATATACGGGAATAAAAAGGCGTTAGCTGATTTTTTTTTTTTTTTTTGACAATTCTTTAGCCACTTCATGTACTACACGAGCTGGTATACCATCCAATTCCACAGATGTATTGATATTGAGGTTATTCACCTCCACTTCATTCACCACAATTCCCGTATAAGCTATTGGTTCACTCATTCCTGCAATATCACCACCTGGATGATATACTCTTGCAAAGTGCTCGCTCAGTAATTCCACTGTATCAACTGATTCGGTTACTTCCCTACCATCGGCATTCTTTAAAATCATTCTGCCATATACATTTTTTTCTTTTACTTGCAACATATCGAAAAAACTGTTTGGGATTCTTTTTAGCCTCCATGGCTAATGTACTTTCATATTCCGCTTCTGCTTTTCTCGCCACACTCGTTACCCTTCTGGCCTGCGCTTTATACCGTTCATGTGCCTGCTGGTCACCTTTCTCCTTAAATTCCCTCCACAATTGTTTCTTTTTTTTTTTTTTTTTTTTTTTTTGCAACTCAAACTTAATGGCGTTATTCATCCATTTAACCCCTACTTGATTTATTATTCGGACTCTAGATATAGAGTCAGCCATTGCTTCATGCAAACATTTCTCAACCACCTCCCATGCACTATCAACATCCAGCCCTTGCAGTTTTACATGCCATGGCACTGAACCAGTCAATCTCCTAAGCTTGTCATACTTACTAGCCCGATAATTCCACATGTACCCTGTCTTAATTGTAAATTCCACGCCATTAGCCACCTTCCAAGTCAAGATCCTATGATCACTCTCACCAATTGGAGGCAACATGGTCATATTGCCTCCGTAGCGCAATTGAAGAACGACGGTGCATTGCGCCCTTCGATTGGAATAGGCCTAAGTTCGATTCTCGTCGCGACAGGAGGAATCTTTATCTGGACAATTTTCAATCGAAGGTGAGTTAACCGATCTCAGGCGGAGGTAGCAGGGTTTTTTCTCCCGGAAACTCGGGTTTTTCATCTCGCATACAGACAAATCGGCCCTTCAGAACACACGCAATTTACAGACATAGAATACCAGTTGTGGTGGTGGTGGAGGTCGGCGGTAGATGGCGTTGATTCGTAGTAGAGGTTCAGTGTAGTGGTTGAGACAGTTGTAGGTGTCCTCCCGCGATGAGTCTTCGGACTCCTTGGAGGTGTCAGGAATAATAATCATAATAATCAAAAATAATCATATTCGTTACAGTCAAATTCTCAGATGTAATTACTAGGTAAAGCACTCTCTGACCCACAGTATTTTCCATTACGTGCTGTCGCAGGTAGTTATCCCTTAATAACCGCATAAAATCCAATTTCTTCCTCCCATGTGTCCTCTCCTTCTTCCAATCAATGTTACCATAGCTGAAATCTCCCATAATAATTACCCTCCTTCTACTCATTTCTTCTATTTGTTTATGCATACTATGTCCACCATCTATTCCATCACCTGGTCTATAGCAGCATCCAACTGTATATATTTTGTTCTGCTAGTCTCAATCTCACACCAAATAGCCTCAAATGTGCTATCTTCACTATCCTACAGTTCAACTTCAATTCTTTTCTCTCTGTCCCTCCTAAACACACTATACCCTTCACATTCTATCCCACTAACTATATCATCTTCTGTCAACCATGTCTCATTAATGCCAATAATCTGTGGCCAGCAAGAGCCAACCAAAGCCAAAAATTCTTCCTTCTTGTTCTTAATACTTCTGGCGTTAGTATGCATAAATTTCAGAAGCCCATTTGACCCATACCTATTTTGATGCCTTATGCTAACTATCTCATTCTGAGTTGTTGTTCTTCGTACTTGCTCAGGCATTTTACACACATTCATACACTCTACTGTTTCCTTAAAATCTGCATATCTACTCCCCTACTCTTTAGTAATTTTAGTTTCCCTGATTTTGCACATCCACTTCCACTTCATTCAACAACACATTTTCAAGTCTCCGTACACCAAATCCATTCAAATGTAAACCATCTATATTATATAAATCGTTTCGCCCATCGAACCCACTCCACACATCCACAAATTCCACACCACTCCTCCTGCATAATCCGCGCATAAAGTCATTAGAAATTTTGGTTCTCCTTCTATACTCTTCACTGTCATACCTATGGCTCAGACTCACCATCCTAACTCTCTCACTCTTCTCTTTTGCTATCTCAAGTAATTCCTTCAAATTCTCTCTCATAGCCATTTTGACTCCTTTCAAATCATTCGCTACTGCTACTACTATCAATTCTTTCCCCCTCTGCTTTTTGCATTCTAATTGACTCGCTTACATCCTTAACGTTCTCACCGGGTTGGTACGATTTTGTCAAACTCTCACATCTATCAGTTAGCGGATGACAGACTATTCATATCCATACACAAAGACTTATCAACATGCTGACGATATTTACAAACAGACCTCAACATAATCACTGACTGGCTCATGCATAATTCAATCGTAATATTAATAAAAAAAATCTTAACTCATCCTATTTAGAAACCCTCAGATGGCTATAGGTCGCACATACATATCACTGAAATGTCATTCCCAACAGTGTCCAAAGCAGAAAAATAATCTATTTTGCCAACAATCCAAAAAGTTACAAATCTCAAACTTAGGCATGCATTTTTACATTAATACGAGATAGAACAGATATATTAACTATATACGAAGGTGGTCTGAAAAATTCTCGGCCTAAAATGAAGAAACGAATTTATAATTTAAATCTTATTTTTATTTTTCAACATAGTCTCCCTTAAGACTAATGCATTTATTCCAGCGATGCTCCAGCGCCATTATCCCGTCCTTGTAGTGGTTCTCAGCAAGATTTGCAGAATACCTCTCTACAGCTGCAATCACCTCTTGATTCGAAGAAAAACGCTGACCAGCGAGGAAATGTTTTAGTTTTGGGAAGAGATAGAAGTCAGAAAGCGCCAAATCTGGGGAATAGGGTAGATGTTAACAATTTATATTGCAGATCCCTTCATTTTCTCATTGCCAAAACACCTTTGTGGGAAAGTGCACTGTCCTGATGAAAGATGATTTTTTCTTCTGCAAACCGGTTCTTCTCTCACAAATGTTTTCGTCAAATCTGGTTAAAATATCGGAATAATATTCCCCGGTAATTGTTTTACCGTTTTCGAGATAATTAATAAACAAAATACCTTTAGCATCCCAAAACACCAATGCCATGACCTTTCTTGCCAATGGAACGGACTTTGTCTTCTTTGGAGCTGAACCGGCTTCAATCCACTGTTTGACTGCTGTTCGAATTCTGGTGTGTAATGGTGAATCCACGTCTCATCCATAGTAATAAATCAACGCATAAAATCAGTTTTATTTTTGTTAAAACGCTTCAAGCACTGTTCAGAAATTTTCATGCGAGTATGTTTTTGATCTTGTGTGAGCAATTGCGGCCCCCATCTTGCGGAAAGTTTTTTCATTTGCAATTCTTCATTCAAAATATATCCTGTACGATCTTTTGAAATACCAATAGTCTCAGCAATTTCACTCACTTTGACTCGCCGGTCATCCAATACCACGATATGGTATCGGATGACTGGCATTAATAATTTCTGGAGTTGTTACACTTTTTGGATGTCCTTCACATGGATCATCTTCAAGTTAGTACGGCCTCGTTTAAACTCGGTATCCCATTTCTTAAATGTCGAAAACGAAGGAGAATTGTTCCATAAACGTTTATAAACTTCGAATTAATCTGCAAATCCCTAGTTGAGTCAATACTGAGGAATGATATATTGCTATGGTTCTTCACTGCACAACTTAATTAAAAAAACAAAAGTGGTCATAAGAGACTGATGGCAACAACAAGAGCTCTTGAGTGCCATAATAGTACCATTCTTTTTCATTCATCAAGATACATATGAATATACCAATAGTCGACCTCTGACTACCATTCTACTTCCATATTTCCAGAAAATACCGAACATCATCTTCAGACAACCACATTTCACTTATATCAAGTATCTTAGGCATACTGACTCAGTCAGTACATCGAAACACCATTTCGAACACTTCTTACATTTGTGTGCAAACATAACAATCGCTGTGTCTTTGAGGCCATTCTACAAACACCGACATTCTCTATTCTCTGCAATACCACTTCCCCTCTCTCACTCTATCTTTCTTCAATCTGATCACTTCTATTTCCCTGATCCTGACTCGGTTGGCATTTATACTTGTGTTATCCTCACCTGGTGCTACCACAATCACATTTTCAACCTGGTATCACTCTCTGCCTGTCGTTCAACCAATTTGGCTGTACTTTCCTGATTCACTAGCACAATTATATCATTAGCTACATTAAACTCTCGATTCTCTGCCTTCTCAGAAAACAGTAGCATTTCTTAATGACCAACACCATACCTATTCAAATGCAACCCATCAACTTTAAACAATTCCATCTTTCCTTCAAATGTACTCCACAGATTGACAAATTGAATTCCCTTTGCTTCACACAAGTCAGTCATCTTGCTATTCATTATCTCTGCTCTCCTTCTCTGTTTAGTATTGTCGTATCTGGACCACACGCTAACGACTTTTCCAACAAGACGATTATTCTTTATCTGCCACAAGAATTTTCTCAGGGCTGTATCAACATTCTTTTTCTTTCACCAAATTATATGTGCCCACAATTACCCGTAATTTGATGCTAGAATTTTCCTTCTCTACAAAGCATTGGTTATTTGTTTCATTATTCCTCCAGGAAAGCATGCTTTGTGTACTTTATTATCATGACATCTCTAATGATTGATTTCCCATACTACTTTTCGCTCTCCCGATCTAAACATTTTCATTTAACTAAAAACAAATAATCCTTACTGGAATGAGAACTTTCATTTCCCACTCCATTGCAAATCTCCCACCTGTATCCAAGTCCTAGTTCTCAAAAGCCTTCGCTTCTGCAGTCCATAATGAGAATATGGCTTACAGTCACTTATAAATAAATAAATCAGCTAATGCCTTTTATTCCCTTATAGGGAGTAGGCGAGGCCTTTATACCCTATCTAGCTTTTGGAGACTGAATGGGCAATTCAATCTCCACCGGTAGTCAATCAGAGATACCACTAATTATAGTAGCCACCGATGACGAGGCTGACAAATAAGTGCTGCCATCTCTTGGTATCTAACCCTAACAAGATATGTCACTGGATGAAATAATGTGGGTTCTTGAGTTTACGGGATGAAAAACCCGCATTTCCGGTAGGAAAAACATGCTTGCCGTGCCAGAGATCGAAGATTTATTGCATTTCATAAGAATGAAATGCAATAAACGTGTCTCGTGTTAAACCTCGTGTGAAATCAATCAATCCCACCTCTTTTGCATCCTGATGGCACCATGGAAAAGGTGCACCTCTTGGCATCCGTTTTTTTTCCTTCAACTCTGGCTTGGATGACAAAAGGCAAATCACCTCCAGCACTTCCACAAGCTGTACATTTCTGAACTTACATCATAAGGATATCATGAAAATCTTGAAACTAATAAGGCTTCTGTATGCCGGAATACAGGTTTTTTTGCATCTTAAGTGGGATTAACCCATTTCAAACAATGCCCTTTCCAACTATTCGTAAAGGGCATCATCGAAATAAACTGAGCTACAAAAGCCATTCAAGTTAATATAAAATAAAACCCGTAATGCCTTTTATAACCCAAAAGGAGTAAGCGAAGATTGGTAACCATGACCAACTTTTGGATACTAGTGTGCAGTCCATTTCCACCATTAGCAAATGACAGATTGTTGGATCTAGACTGAGAGATTTTAGTTGGCATCTGGGTGGGAAGGAGGGTATAGCAGATGACATGTCTTTTTCCCTTACCAGGAAATATACATCACTGACTGGACGAGCGTGAGTTCTATGTGGTCTATTTTTTTGATTTCCCTAGATCAAAAACCCGAATTTCCTGGAGAAAAAACTCCCTACTTGGCATTGCCAGAGTTTAGCTAACTGGGAAACTTGTGGAAGAAACTTTTTAAAACGTAGTGGTCAGCAAATAGAATCTAACTTAACACTGTCTTTCCTCTGGTTGACTAGCTGTAGGAATGCAAATGCCGTTTTCACAAGGCTATACAGGTATATTCTTATTTAATATTAATAATATGAACTAACGCCTTTTATTCCCGTATAGGGAAGAGGCGAGATCGTCTTAGCCATGTCTATCGTTTGGAAACTGAATGGACAGTTCAATCTCCATTAGTACCCAATCAGAGATACCTGGCCCAAGGCTATCACTAATTAAGCGCGAAGAGACGGCTAAAAAAGTAAAGCCATCTCGTGGTCCATAACTCTAACACAATATATTTTTAATGTCTGAAATAGTGTGTGTTTCACGGTCGATTTTCTTAGTTTACGGGACGAAAAACCCGAGTCTCCGGGATCAAAAACCTGCTTGCTTGTGTCAGAGTTCTACTATCTCCGGAAATGGTCCAAGAAAGGCTTAAAAGAAGTCCTAAGTATATCTTCAGATGGCCTAGTACAGAGGATATACGCGTCACTTCCGCTGAGCTAGACAGGCCAAGCATAATTATAACAGTAAAACAAAAAAAGTAGCTATGAAAATAGTTGGTATAGCTATTCTAATATAGCCATTTTATCACTAATAATCGCACTTTTAGTATCAAGACTCTGATTACTAAATAATTTATTTGATAAGGCATAAACATGCTGCTAATAACCAGCGAAAATATTATAATATTTTGTATTAATTCTTATCAGTATTATCTTAAATCGGTAGCATGAAAACACATTCCATAGAGCACACTGCATTATAGCTTGTATTTCGTCTATTTAGCAAACACTGGAAGTTTCTAAACTTTTTTTAGGAATCAGAAACAAGAGAAGGCTCCTTAAAAAACGACGTATATTATCTCTCCTTGGATTTTATGTCTTTTTTTAAAAAAACGCATAAAATCCATTTTTCCAGTCATAAAAACCGATTTTTCTTTAAATATTATTTAATAATATACACAATTGTGCTACTACATTGGATTCGAACTGATTTCGCTAACTCAGCCAGACTGCCGGCAGTTACGCAGCAAGTGATCTCTTAGCACAATTGGAAGAACAACTGTATACTTGCAACCTTCGATTGGAAAAGGCCTAAGTTCGAAATCTCTTCATTTGAAGGAAGGTGAGTTGACCGATCTCATCTCATACGGAGGTAGGAAGGGTTTTTCTCCCAGAAATTCAGGTTTTTCAACCGCATACAGGCAAATAGGTCTTCCGAACACACGTAATTTACAGACAAAATGCTGTTAGTGTTGTGATGGGTGGTAGATGGCTTTGATGGTAGGTGTTGGGTGTAGCATTAGGAGAATTAAGTAGGTAGGAGAGGTGGTTAAATGTGTGTAGCAGCGCGAAGTGAAGTGTCCTCCTGCAAGGAATCCTTGGATTCCTTTGAGGTGTTACATAATGCTACTACTATTACAACCAAAATAATGATAACGGTAATTAGTGCAGTTGGAGGTTAATGGAATGATTTATTCTCGCATGCACAGATAGACACACACATACAAGAGAACACAGTATGCGAAACATATTTACAATAGTCTAAAGTCCTAACTAGGGGAGGCACATGTTGGCTGCCCAAGAATAAAGCTGGGATCTTGAAGTATCAGTATTTCCCATAATTTTTGAAGTTTTATGCAACCATATTTATTCAGGTTAGGGCTGATTTCTGAGAGCAGGTGCAGATTATAAAAACAATCTTGCTCTTCTGAATTGCTACAGTTATGAATGCTGAGTTTCTTTCAATTTATTCAGTAAGTCGTATCTAGAACATTATCTTTAAGGCCAAATTGACAGTCATGATGGCAGATGTATTTTGTATGTTCTTCTAGTGGATGGTGGTTGATTTTTTTCCTGTCTGTCCAGAATAGGCCAACTTGCAGAAACAGGAAACTCTATATACAACGGGAATGGAGAAAAGAGGGAGTTCACCCGTAGTGGAGCATAGAAGGATAACAATTTCAAATAAGACTTGAAAGCTGTTTTTGAACACAATACTGTGTCAAAAATGCTGGTCAGTATGGCAGGATGAAAAACTAGAGTTCTGCAGAGAAAAATTGCCTTTTACTTCCATAGGAGATACACCTTCAGGTGGAAAAAATCTTATATCAGTTATTATCATAGAATGGATTTTTTAGAAAAAATCAGGTTTTTTCTAAACGAAGAGCAACGTCGATACTGACTGAACTACATTAAGTAATGCAGCCAGCAGGCTAACTCTGATTTCCAGAGGTAACTTTGTATGTTATTGTCATCTTCCCAGCTATGTGCTTCGAAAGAGAGCTACACAAGAGCCTGTGTAGCTCTGTGGATGTGATGTTTGCACTCCACGTCACTTGACAGCATGAAGGAAGACTTGGTTTTGAATCTAGTCGGCGACTAGAGGAAATTTTTCTAATCTCTTTTTCGACTGGTTGCCGAGTTAGTCGATCTGTGAGGCACGGGCTTTTTCTCCTGGGAACTCGGGATTTTCGTCCCGTAAAGTCAAGAAAATCGACCGTAGAACCCAAACTATTGCAGACATTAAAAATACATTGTGTTAGAGATAGGTACCACGAGATGGCGGCACTTGCTGGGCTGTTTCTTCACTGCGTGCCACTTAATTCGTGATAACCTTGGGGCAAGCTATCTCTGATTGGGTACCAGTGGAGATTGAACTGCCCACTCAGTCTCCTAAAGTAGATAGGGCTAAACTGGCCTCGCATATTCCTTATGCGAGAATAAAAAGGTAGCTGATAATTTTGGCAAATTTAATGTCATTTATAATCAAGTAAAAAAAACATCAAAAGAAAAGTGACATGTTGTATGTAAAATGTAAGGTATGCAGATAGTTTTAATTCTTGGACATTGTGTTTCGAGACAATGTAGTTATTACCTCCTGCTAATATATTTATATGGTTTTCTCGCATATATATCTTTTATCATCATATGGACTTAATGTTTTTCTTATGTACTTCTAATGAATGTATTTCATGTTGAGTATTTCTAATTCAATTTATTCCATTTTTCTCATAATTTTAAATAAATATTCTTTATAATAAGCAAACATTATTCTATTTTAAATGAAACCTCTCATTCTCTTTATTTCGCTTAGTTACTCTTCACCTGCTTTTAATAAATATAATGCAGATCTTCCCCATCCATAAAGCAATTTGAAGAATGGAACAAGGCATTCCACTTGAAAAAGGCTTAAATTCGATTCTCGTCATGATTACAGGAATCTTTATTTATTTATTTATTTATTTTAATTGAAAGTAAGTTAACCGATCTTATTTCGTGGTCCGCTACTTCGTGGTCCCTTACACTATATATTATTTTCTGAAATTATGCGAAATTAACGATCAATTTTCTTGAGTTAAAAAAAAACAAAAACAAATAAGAACGAGTTAAAAATCCTACCTGTCTATGCCGCGCTTGTGTGTGCCAGGAATGGACTAACTCGGAAACATATCGAAGAAATTCTTGAAAAAAAATCCCATTAATCAGCGACACGAAGGGAACGTAAAAAAAAAAAAGAAAAAGAAAAAGAAGAAAACGTATTGAGTTGAGTCCTGAAAGGTCTTGAGCTGTTCAGCACGAAGGGCACAAACACCACTTCTACAAGGGTGTACTGTACCCCCACAGATACGAGACCCTTTGACACTTCTGCGCATGTTAAAAGAAGGAGAATTTTTTCCGATAATAGGGTAATCAATCCGTATTGTAGGATGAGTTGTTTATTATTACACGTCGGAAAATTAATTCCTCTTTTGTGATCATTGCAGTGTTTGAAGTGGTAACTATTTTGCTTGTATAGCAGTTGGAAAATTTGACGTATAAAGCACGTGATTTCGCGAGTTGGTGACCAATTCTTACATCACCTTATTTCTTTCTTCCCTTTAGCATGAATTGACTCTTCTTGGCAATCTGACAACGAGGGATCTCACTTCTGTGGTCGGACAGTACAGGCTCTAAAACTCAGTTTACTAGAACGTAAAAAAAAAAAAAAAAAAAAAAAAAAAAAAACTCGCCTTTATGTAGTGCAGTAACATTTCCCTCGTTAGAGCGGGATATGAACTCTGATTACTTATTATGATTTTTGACATTGTGACTCTCTAAGCCACGGGGATGTGCGATCAATGTAAAATTATTATTATTATAACGCGACATCTCCAGGGAGTCTAAAGACTCACCGAGATAGGACACTACTCAACTACATCCCACCACCACTAGTATTTCCACAGATAAACATCCATGCCCACGGCGGGATTCGAACCGTAGCCTTTAGCTGAAGAGTAGATACGCTAACCACTCGTCCAACCAGGCTGGCATGAAGTACCAACCATAAAGGTGAATGCATGTGTAATATGTGATGAAGAAGATTAAAAATGAAAAAAAAAAAAAAACAGTTACAGGGGCTTTCATTTTTTTTTAAATTTTTTCTCTGGATTTCATTTTCCAATAATGAGAACAGGTATGCTGATATTTCTTTTGTAAAAGATACATGCCCCCCCCTCCCCTTCATCCATTTAGCTACTACTTATTGTATTGCTATCTCTGTACGCTGTTCTGAAAAGCAACATTACGCTTTTTTACTTTAATAATAACGTGATAGTAGCGTAATTTTAAAATTATCTCAATTTTAGTTATTGATTATATTTAGATCATTGATTCATTTTGTCAAAATTGTGTTTGCTTGGATGACATTTTTATTTCATGTAATTTATCAAACTGGAAAAATAAAACGGTGTACAATGTAGATCTTTTTTAATCTATAACTTGGAAAATGTTTGCTGTTTTATTAACAGAATGTAAAATAAAATATATTACTGACGAAGAAATGTTGTGATAGAAAATACTCAGCAAATTTTAGTTATTCTACGGAGTGAGCGAACTAAGAGAAAGAATTTGTTAACGATGTTACATCACCGTTTACGAAGTATTTCTCTAACTCATATTTCAGGTTGTTTGTGGCGGTCATTTAATTTTGAAATCAGGTAACGGTTGTGAATTCCCTATTGAATTTTGTTCAAACAGCAAAAATGATGTAAAAAGCGTTTACCGTCCTACAATTTACAAACTATGTTAGGGATTTGAAAGACGCACATGAATTCTACTTTTAACATAGCAAGACATAAAGATACATAAGGTTGAACATGTATGATAACTATTAAATCTTATTTAGTGTTATTAAATATCCTAGCATTTTCAAAGTGGGCGCGATACATACGAGGGCACTACATGTATTTAATGTCTTACGACATTAGGTTGTTATCTGTATTGAAAGTTGTTGATCTTGTAGAATAGGAAGCCAGAGGCCTTGCTTATATTAAGGATCAAAATATAAAATTGTAAATGTTAACGTGTATTTTTCTTTCCTTTTTCAATTCTAGTCCAGTAACAGAAGGGTGTGCTTTTTTCCGCATTAAGAATTCAGTTTCGCAACACAGTGATTCAGTCTTACTTCTGTAAGACTGAATCACTAAGTAAATGCCGAAGTTAGCACTATATGCTAACTTCGTAAATGCCGCCATACTGTGTGAATTCTGATCTACTAGGTTAGAAGAATTTTGAACATTGCCTTAATTTTGGCCCATTAACATAACAAAATCTGCTTGAAAGTTAAAAACAAGGCGAATAGCTAATCCTTAACTGATATTATTATTTTCTGTTTTAACCTCAAGCAAATAAAATGTAGATATTATCTCCTGTGGGTGTGATCACCTGTAATTTAAAAATGATTTCTTGTAATAATTATTCCACATATTTTGCATTAGAGGAATCATTTTCATATAGGTACACAGCATCTGTACTTCTTTGGAAAACTAAAGTTACTCCAAAGAACAATATTTTGAGTTTTATCGTAAATAAAAGTGAGAAAAATGAATGAGAAACACCAGCGTAGTTGTGATTAAGATCTGAGTAATTTATCATTTTTATTCAGGGGTAGTGACATCATCTGAAGTACATTTTTCAGGCATGATAAAGCAAAGAATAATTTTTAGGTACATTTTGTTTTTCATCCATATCTTTGTTGCAATCCAAAAACAGTATCTGTCGCTTAACTCTTTAATACACTGACCTTATTTATGCTTATGCATAGACATATGCTTCACCATGCAGGTATTCAAAACCAAATCTGATGGAATAGGTTGGTTAATCCTTATTCCCTAAGTGTCCTATATCTGTATATTGTGTGTGTTTTTCTGGTTGGTTTGACTGTTTTGAGGGATGAAAAACCCAAGTCTCCACCTTGGTATAAGACTGGCTAACTCACCATTTGAATGAAAATACCTGATAAAGGTTCCTTATATCATAGACGGGATTTCAACTTGGGTCTTTCCAGTAAAATGGCTTGTATAAATCAACTGAGCTATGGAGGCTCCAATACACTAACACAACATTGAATTATGACTGGCCTCATCCAGTGTTGAACATGCCCAACATTGAACTCTAGATGAGGATATGAAATAATACAAAAGTATGTGTAGTGTTTTATGATATCATAAAGTAGTTGGGTATGATGTTACATCAACTAGACTGTTCAAGTTGCAGTCAAGAAAAAAGTAATATCATGGAGTTGTGTCAGCATGGCTGGCCAAGTGTATCCGCTCTCCAGCCAAAGGGCTGCGGATTCGAATCCTGCCGTGGGCATGAATGTTTGTGATTGTCTGTGGAAATAGTAGTGATGGTGGTTGGCAGTAGATAGCGTTGGTGTAGTTGCGGTCAGTTGGTGGAGACAAAGTTGTAGAGCAAGTGCCCTCCCTCAATGAGTCTTTGGACTCCCTGGAGGTGTCAAATAATAATAATGATAATGGAGGTTATATATTAAAAAAAAAAAAAGCATGATTAACAGGAATATGCAGTGGGGGAATTCCATCTCAGTTATGTGACCTCTTGTTGGTTGTTTAGTAATTAGGATGTACAGTCATCCAAATTGTGTGAGATGTGTAAAACCTCTTCTTATCAATGAAACTGCAAAGTAGCTCACAGCAAGTGTTCAGAAGTGACCTGATTGGTTGGAATATGACCAAAGTAACTACAGCTGTGAGACTAGTATAACTATAGCTGCGAGACTAGTATAATCCACACTATTAACAGACATATTATGTCTGTTAATAGTGTGGATTCTGACTTGTTTGTCTGCCTTGTAGGATGGGAAACTATGCCACTTCTGTATGAGACCTTCAATTGAAAGCCTTCAAAGTTTTTCATGTCTCAGACAGGATTCAGTCCTATGTCACTATGAACTGAGCTACAAAGGTTCCCATGGTAAGTGGGTATCTAATGTGGGCCAGTCAGCTGTTTATTCTGCAGTACAACATAGGGAGTGCAAGAACAATATTCAGAATGAAGAGATGTGCTGTACTTTGTATATACTCACAATTTTGGATCTTTTTATGTAAATCCTCACCATAAGTCATCAAAAATAGATGTGGTATCATAATCAGCATGTTGATTGGAACTAGAGAAGTGGAAAACAGTGTACTGATCTGCTGATTAACAATCCCTGTGTGTTTATGTGTATTATTATTATTAAGGCTCTATGGAGTCAAAAGACTCATTACAGGAGCTCCTTCCTAGGAAACACAAAGTCTACCAAGACTCCATAGGAGGCTGTGTATGACACAGCACAAGTCAATGGACTCTTTTGGCATGGTCTGTGCTGTCCAGGCTGGTGGATTTGATGGTATCATGGTTAGAATGTGTTTTGCTGATGAGAATTAGGATCCTCTGTTGCATATTGATAAACATGACTGGTGTGATTTACTGGCAGCTTGTAATAACCAGCCACCTGTGCTCTGCTGTGTTGTAATGCCCAGATGCGGTTTTCGAGATGAAAATGTGGCATGTCATGAGGTCCACAATGTAAAGAATATTACAGCTGGTTTGAGGGATGTCATTCATTTTGAATGGCTACTGAATTTGCTAGATCTTAACCTAGTTCAATATGGAATATTCTGGAATGTGATGAGAGATGTATAGACATTTTGTCCTCCTCCATCATTCAGGATTGTGGAATACCTTGTGATTATTGTTACATATCTCATGCCATAAGACATCCAGGAGAATCAATATCATGGTGAATCCAGGCTGTTTCCTCATGTAATAGGCAAATCGGCATGGTTGAGCTGACCTGGACAAATTACAATGTAATGTCAGTGTCTAAATTAGAACTTAATTTCCTCAAACATAAGCAGGGAGAATAATTTCATGCCGGCTGGGGCGTCGCCCGGTTAAACAAGGCCCCCGTTGTTTTTGCCAGGGAACCAGGGCGAACAGCAAAAAGTCAGCTATTGGAACAAATCTGAAAACAAATCCCAACTCAACATAACCAGAGTTAAAGATCGGTACTATCAACATAAGAAGCCTGAATGGCAAAGAAATGGAGCTAGCTGAGGAATTAGATAAGTACCAGATCGACATAATAAGGGTGACTGAAACAAAAAAGACCAAAACTGGTGAGATCTTTCTCAGCAATAAATACAAAATGTTATATTCAGGCAATGACAATCAAGGAAAAGAAGGAGTAGCCATAGTATTCAACACAAAATACGAGGCTAATCTTCTTGAATGGCAGTCAGTCTTAAGTAGAGTAATGTGGACAAACATGAGAATGGGGAACTGGACAATGAGACTTATTTGTGCCTATGGTCCCACAGAAGGTTCTACTAAGGTAGAAGTGGAGGAATTTTTTGATGCTTTAGAAAAAGCCACTGACACAATGAAAAATGAAAAGTTTGTCCTTGTTGGAGATCTAAATAGCAGAGTAGGAAATGATTGTGAGATATACAAAAATATTTTGGGAAAATTTGGAGAAAAGAGCAAAGCTAATAATAATGGCAAATATCTGTTGGATTTCTGCAGGACATGGACTGGTTATTACTAACACCATATTCCAACATAAAAATGTGCACAAATTCACATGGAGAGAAGAGGCTAGGAATAAGAAAAGTCTCATTGACTATGTTATTGTTGAAAGTGATGTTTTCTCCCTGGTGCAGGACCAGAGTGTACAGAGGATTTGAAATTGGAAGTGATCACTATTTAGTTGAGCAGGATAAAATTGAATTTCATATTGAAAAGAATAACATGTAAGAAAATTTTAAAGCGAATAAAAGTTGAGCAGCTCTCAGATGTGAACTGTAGACTAAAATACACAAAGATTATTGATGAAAAAATGAAAGAGTTTGAGAACAGGAATCAAACCTCGGAGATTCAGTGGCAAGCCTTGAAGAAAACTTTGATTGATTCAGCCAGAGAGGCATGTGGTGAGGTTGTCTGCAAGGATAGAAAAATCAGAACTCCATGGTGGACACAGGAAGTTAAAGAGGGAGTGAAGGAAAAGAAGAAAGCGTATCAAAAGTTTCTGTCAAATAAGTCAGCTTGTGCTCTTAGAGAATATAGAGACAAATGCAAGAATGCTAAACACTGTGTAAAACTAGCTAAACAAAAGTCATGGGAGGACTTTGGCAAGAATATAGAAAATAAATATCAAGAAGGAGGCAAAATATTCTGGAGGTTGTTGAAGAAGCTTAGGAATGGAGGAAAGTGTGCTGTAAAAGGAGTTAGAGATGATAAAGGTGACATGAAAACAGGAGAAAAAGATATCCTTGAAGTATGGGGTAATTACTTTGAGACAAGCAGTGATGACAGCACAGTGGTAAAAAACACTGACCAGGCATGCAGTCAGGAATACATATCCATACTTGAAGTAGAAAAAGCCATCAAAGGCTTGAAATGTGGAAAGGCAGCAGGAGTAGATGATATTCGACCAGAAATGCTGAAGTATGGTGGTATAAGAGTCTTACAGTGGCTGCACTGCATAGTTCAGAAAGCCTGGACAGAGGGACGAATTCCCGATGATTGGAGTAGAGCTCTCATAGTACCCATATATAAAAAGGGAAATAAACTGAATGTGAGAATTACAGAGGTATTTCCCTACTGAGTGTTCCTGGCAAGATCTATGCAAGTATACTTGAGAAACGGTTGAGAAGAATTGTGGAAGCTTGGTGAAGAACAAGCTGGATTCAGACCAAATAGAGGCTGTCAGGATCTTCACTTTATGACAAACAGTCGAGAAAGCATGGGAATATAACAAAGATCTGTATTTAAGTTTTGTCGATTTGGAAAAGGCATATGACAAGGTGCCAAGAAAGAAGCTATTCAATACGCTGCAGTTATATGTCATTATATATATATATATACAGTTATATATATATGTCAATGGCGCATTATATCAAGCAATACTTAGTCTTTATTTGAGTTGTAAGTCAGCAGTTAGAATTGAAGGAAGTACAGGAAGATGGTTTAATGTTAAATCTGGTGTGAGACAAGGAAGTACGTTATCCCCTCGGTTATTCATTATCTATATGGATCACATTATGAAGGAAAGTGGTATTAAACATGATATCAAAATTGGAGGATGTTAATGTCAGCTCTTTGCTTTATGCGGATGATGTTATACTTCTAAATAAATCCGCTACAAGTCTGCAAGATTCTCTGACTAAATTGAATAGCTGTTGTAATAGATATGGTATGAAGGTCAGCAATAAAAAGACAAAAACAATGAAAATAGGCAGAATCATTGAAAATGTCAACTGTTGTGAATGGAGAACCTGTGGAACAAGTAAAACATTTCAGCTACTTAGGCACGATTTTTACTGAAGATGTAAATTAAATATAGAAATAGACAACAGAATCAGCAAAGCTGGTATGGTAGGAAGTCAATTGAATAAATTCATATGGAATAAGAGAGAAATTAGTCAGAACACTAAATTAGCTGTATACAAGACAGTGTTCAAACCAGATTTAACTTATGGATCTGAGAGCTGGGTCAGAAGTAAAACACTTGACCAAAGACTAGAGACCGCAGATATGAGAGTCCTGAGAAAGATGATAGGCGTGAACAGATGGCATCAATGGCAATATCATATTAAAAACGTGGATATTAGGAAAGAACTTGACATTGTCAGCATCCAGGAATGCGTTAGCAGAGCTAATCTCAGGTGGTATGGTCACCTAAACAGAATGGGCAAGGAAAGATTAGCAAAACAAGTGTTCTCTGCAAGTTTTGCAGCAAAATGACCCAGAGGAAGACCAAGATATAGGTGGATTGATATGGTACAAAGTGCCTTAGACGATAGAAATATAAGATCTGATAATGTTGGAGTCTTGACAAGTAACAGACTGATTTGGAGGAAAATTGTAGATAGGAAGTTAGTAATGATATAATTTTTTCATGTAGTACTATCATATCCTGTACACCCCTTGTGGGTACATAGCAGGAATTTGATGATGATGATGATATATATAAAACAGCTAATGCCTTTTTTTTTTTTTTTTATTCCTGTATAGGGAGTAGGCCGTTTTAGTCCTATCTAACTTTTGGAGACTGAGTGCAGTTTAATATCCACTGGTACACAATCGGAGATTGCTGGCCCAAGGCTGTCACTAATTAAGCGTCATGCAGTGAAGAGATGGCTCAACAGGTGCTGCCATCTAATGCTCCCTAACCCTAACACAATATATTTAATGTCTGAAATAGTGTGGGTTCTACAGTCGATTTTCTTGAGTGTCTGGGACGATAAACCCGCTTGCCCATGTAAAACTCGGGAACCAGTTGAGAAAAGGCTGAGAAAAATTTCCTCTAGTCGCCGACTAGATTCAATACTGAGTCTTATTTCATGCAGTCAAGCGCTGTGGTATGCAAATGCCACGTTCACTGAGCTACTTGTGTGTGTGTGTGTGTGGTCAACACATAAAAGGTTGCAAGACCTGCATAGCATATGGAGATGTTACGTAATAATAATAATATCAGTGCTGTGGGTGGGCAAAACAATAGGCTAGTCTGGAATTCAGAGATATCTCTATATTGCTATATACCGATGCAAATTATTTTGCATAAGTGCAAAATAATTCGTTGAAAAGTCAGAGAAGGAATATTTTATAGGTTTTAAGCTGTGAGATTGTCCATCACTAATGCCTTAAACACTGATTTCCTTCTATGTTTCAATAGGTGAGGATAGTGTTATCAGTACTATCAAAACACAGTCTTATCTCTTAAACACTGATTTCCTTCTATATTTCACTAGGTGAGGATAGTGTTATCAGTGCTATCAAAACACAGTCTTATCTCTTATTTTGTGCAAGAGAACTTCATACTTCACCTCCCCTTACCTTTCATAATATCAAGATCTCCAGACAAAAATAGATTTTTCTTCTTGGATTGACTTAATCTCTAACATTTTCTGGCACAAGAAGCACATCATATCCATAGAATCCGTGACCTCTAAGTGTCAAAAGTTCTATGATACTTAGAGAACCTTAGTGCTATCTTCCATTGAAGATATAATTTCTTGCTTATACATCTTTGAACATTTTATAACTTCTAATCTTAAAAAAAAAAAAAATCAGCTAATGCCTTTTTATTCCCATATAGGTAGGTGAGACCGTTTAGCCCTATCTAACTTTTGGAGACCAAATGGGCAGTTCAATCTCCACTGGTAGCCAATCAAAGATAGCTGGCCCAAGGCTATCACTAATCAATCAGCACGCAGTGAAGAGAGAGAGAGAGACGGCTCAACAAGTGCCGCCATCTTGTGGTCCCTAACCCTAACACAATATTTAATGTCTGAAATAATGTGGGTTCTACGGTCGATTTTCTTGAGTTTATGGGACAAAAAACCTGAGTTTCCGAAAAAAAAACCCGCTTGCAAATGCCACATCCACTGAGCTACTTCTAATCTATCCAGTTTTAAAATACTGTTCTCGCATTTATAGTGGTGTATCAAAAACCCCTTAGCTACCACCATACCTCCTCTTTTCCAAAAATTTCTAGAAGTATTTTTCCTTTGGAAAAATAATTCTAGTCAACATTCATTCACTCTTCTGTTTCAAACCTGCCAAATTAACCTCTTGTCCTTTTTCATTTATCTACAACTGGCCTTTTCCTACATTCTTTTTTCAGGGACTGTAACATCTAGTCATTTAAGAACATGTCATAAATTCCATCTCTCTTTTTAGCCACTTGCCTACATGAATGTTCGGTATGCAATGAGTTCTTTAACCTCTTGAAGAACTCGTTGAATATTAGACCTTCAGGAATCTTTTTTAAGGAAATTACAATATAGAGAATATTAATTACAATGAAATTAATATTTTTGATATATCAGCAAAGTGAAATTGCTGTCATCAGGGAACATAATATATGTGCATGCAGGCACTACACTGAGTAAATGAGTTGATGCATGGCAATGAATGGAGAGACTGAAGTCCTAAATAGAGTTTCCTTGTAGGCTAAAATGGGTGTTCTTGACTGTAGGGCTGAAATTTTGTGGATGAGTACTTCCCAAGTTTGGTGCAGTTGAATGCAAGCAAATTTATTTAAGTCATTTCTTAAATAAATTTTAAGAAATGACAGGCAGATTCCAGGAATAGCCTCTCGTATTTATATTTACTGCAGTGGGGTAGCCAGTCTTCTAGTGTTTTAGCATATCCTGTGGTGATGGAACTTGATGCAGTCCTTTTGTTTGGCAATTCTGATGTTGGCTGTCCAGTCTGTTTGGTTATAGGACAGTTTACAACTCCAAGGGACCTGGTGAACACCTGGCAGGTTTCGGTACCATGGCTGGCCTTTGGTGGAGTGGATAAAGGATACCAATTTTTTTACATGGTCTGTAAGTGGTTGTAAGGTTGTACTTTTTTAGGATATTTTCTAGTGTTCCAGATGTTCCCTGGATATGTAGAATAGGGGTATATTTAGTGTAGTCTCTGTTCAGAAGGAGGGGTGGGTTTGAGGATTTTAATATTTTTTTGGATTAGGTGGGGATTGTACCTATTGGCTAAGAAGAAGATGTGATTGTGTTCTCTGCACAGTTAGTAAAATCTTCACTAGAATAATATTAGAAAGAATGAAATTGAAAATAAATTGAAGAAAGAACAAGCAGTTTTCAGATCTAATAGATCATACATAGACCAATAATTATTATTGGGCTATGCATGATCTATTAGAATAATTATTGAACAATTAACAGAATGGCAAAGAAGCCTACCTTTGGGATTCATTGATTTTGAAAAAAAAAAAAAATTCTATATCATAAAAAAGTAATTTGGAAATTAATGAAATACTATGACATACTAGAGAAAATAGCTAATATAATAAAGCAGCATATGACCATTATAAAATCAAGATAATATGTATTGGGAATTTAACTAAAGTAATAAAAATGAGGTGTAAGTCAAGGATGCCTGTTCTTCCCCACAAAGGATGATGAGAAATACAATTGCTCATCATCATCATCAAATTCCTGACAAGTACCCTCAACGATGAGCGATGAATTTTATCGCTCGGTGTGCAACCACCATCCTGCTTATTGGAGAGCTGAAGTCGCTTGAGAAATTTCCATGTTCGGTTTCTAGAGTAGTTTCTGGACTATGTAAAAATAAATTTAAAATACAAAAAAATATATAAAATTTATTTTAAAAAAATTCTTAGCCCTCCATGTTACAAAATGTACTATAGATTTGCAAATAACTTTTTGTGAGCGAGAGCAACATAAAAAAAAAGTGTTTAAAAATAAACCAAAATAATGAAGAGTAACCTCAGACAAAACCTAACACTTGAAATTATGAAGGAACCACTAGAACACATAGACTCTTGGTCTATCTGGGATCAGTGGTAAAACACTGAAGAGGTCATAAAAAAAGAATACAAAAGCCCAAATTTCCTTTAACATAATGAAAAACATATGGATAAGTAAAGAAAGAAATCTGAAGACAAAATAAGACTCTTCAATACAAATGTAAAGACTGTTTTACTCTGTGGATCTGAAACTTGGAGACTAACCAAATAGATGTCTAAGGAAGATAATGAGAATATATTGGTTGAATAGAATTTCAAAGAAAATATTATGATTAAAAAATAAATCAATCCTACATCAAAATAGAAACAACAAAAAAGAAAATGGAAGTGGATAGGCCACCCAATCAGAAACCAAGATAAGGATATAGCAAAGACAGCCATAGATGGAATTCATAAGGAAGTAGAAGAAGGGAATGAATTGAGATGATTTGAAGGAGAGCAACTGAAGGATGAAACAGTTGGGAAAATCCAGGAACGAGCAAAATAATGGAGGGCCATCTCTGTGCTCTTCTACAGGGGGTGAAGAGGATAAGTGATAAGCATTTTGCCATGGTGTGCTTAGTGGCAGTCCATGTATGTGGTACTTGGAGTCATAGTCAGCAGAGAAATTGGGTGAAATTCCACATGTATAGAGCTTAATAAAAAATCCATTACTGTACATTCCATGCTCAATTTCAGCTCAACTGTCCAATTGAAATAGCAACCACACAAAGTCAAGCAAAGAGAAATATGTTACATGTTGGTAATAGTAAACCTCCCAAAGTCCTCCAAATTAACTAAACTATTGTATATGTTCCATCTTCTCTGAGATTCATTTCCATCTACAAAACAGCATCAATTTTGCTAAAAGAAATTCAAATTTCAGCTTTTTTTTTTTTTTTTTTCAGTCACTATTTCTATCAGTTTTTCCAATTCCTTTTCACTCTTTTCATCTGACATTTATGCATATATTCCATGCATAAAGAGTTACAATTAGAAACAATCTCATGTACTATGTCAGATTGTTTCTAACTTACTCTCCTCCTTTTGGTCTTTATCTAAAAATCTCTGTCCCATTCTACCAGATTCATTTGCTTTCTCTGTCACTCTCTCTCTCCCCTAATATTATCAGTCATTTTGTTGGGAGTTTTTTCCCACTTGGTTAGATTATAATAAATTTAGTTTAATCCTTTATCCAAGTGTAAGCAAACAAAGTTTGCGCCTGAAGTATCTTCAGGACTGAGGCAACTCGTGGTAAAGGTGGACCAAGCTCTCATCACTACTTGTCTTAGTATCTTCCATAATGCAAAGCACATCTCCTTGCGGACATGTATAATGTTATGCATTAAAGGAAGGGCCACTACCCAGACCAGTTTTGACCTTTATTGAGGTCTCATCAGTGGGAGCCAGACCCAGAGGTAGTGATACTAAGGTGGAAGTAATAAAAGTCATATTTACCTATACAAGTTGCCAAAAGGTGTCTCACCTTATTATTAAATTACTCTGGATTTAGAGAAAGATGTTGGAAGTTTTTTCCACTTCGTTAGACTATAATAAATTTAATTTAATCCTTTATCCAAGTGTAACTTGGATTGGATAAAGGATTAAACTAAATTTACTATCAACCATTCTGATCTTTTTGACTTCCTTTCTTTAAATGCGGATTTTCTCCAGTCCAACTTTCCTAATAATGGTGATAATTTGCCTTGGGGATTTTAATGTTTGCAATTCCAAATAGCTTTTTTTTCCCCCACCTGCATTGATCAGGCAGGTAAAGTACCAAGAAATGTGTTGTAACCAATAATCTTGGTTACTCTCTCTCTCTCTCTCTCTTGATTGATCTCCTCACTAGTGACCTTTCTAAGCATATTGTGGATGTTGTTTATCCTTTAGGACAACCTTTCTTAAAGTGTGATCTTTAGCCCACTTGTGGGCTGTAAATAAATAAATAAATTCCGTGTGATGATACAGTTTCCCCTTTTTATGGGAGTTATGGTACCATCTAGTCCTCCCAAATTTTATCTGGGCTCCAGAACTGGCATAGACTGACAAATCAGACCTATGGCTGGGTCAGTAATCCTGACTGTAATCCGTGTGTGTCCTCGGACCGGTTTGCCTGCTTGCGGGATTAAAAACACCAGATAAACTGGCGGAAAAAACCCTGCTGTCCATGCCCAAGACCGGCTAACTTGGCTATGGCTGAGGAAGATCCTTGAGCTCCTCACTTCGTTGACAGGAATCGAACCTATGACACTCCTTCCCCAGGCATATGGTTGCAAAGTGCAAAGCCACTAGGCTAACCGTGCAGACTAGTGGGCTGTGAGAGAATTTTATTAGTAAATAAATACTTTTATCTTAGTTTGTGAATTTTCAGATACAGTTTAGAATATGATATATTAAAAATTCTATTAATTAAAAATTCTTACATGAAAAAATGAGACACTAATAAATATTTTATAAGTGTCTCACTTTTTTATAATTCAGAATAGATCTCATTCTATCCTAATTTTTTCTGACTTAATATTCCCCTGAAAAATATTGAGGTTATGTATGTTATGCCAGCTACTCCACAATTTTGCACTTAGGGATGGCTTATGAAAGTTCACCTTGGTGGTAAAGTTTATATATCAGTAAAGAGTAGGGTATGGGGACTAGTGGCACACCAAGTTATATGCTGCTTTGTCACAAGCCATGGTCAGAAAAGTTTGAGAAACACTACTCTAGGAAATTCATGTCAGAACTGAGAATTGATTTCTTTTCCCATGAACCAACATTTGACAGCCACTCTCATCTGTGTATTGTTTATCATCATAAGAAAACTAAGTGGGATGATCTTTGACTTTTGTATCTTTTTCTTTGATTAGATAATTTTTTCGATCTATTAATCCAAACAGTTGCTCTGAATGCATGACTGAAACAATTCTTGTTACTATGGAAACATTCATTCTCCATTCCACCTTAAATTCTCATCTTTTATCCAAGTCTTGATTCCTTAAATACTGTGCAAGACTGCACAACAGAAGAATCAAGCTTATCATAGTTTTTGACCTCAGTCCATTTGTGATATGCTGAATGTTTTTCTTGGTAGTCTTGACTTGCTTATTGAAGAACTAAGATGTGTGTGTGTGTGTGGGGGGGGAATGACTGTCTTCATTCTGATTGGTATAATTTCTGTTATTTGAATTGTATCAGCTGTTTTGATTGGAACCATGAAGTAAGTCACAGAAGCAACATCATTTGGCACTATAGTAATGCCACAAATCTCGAGACAGAGTAAATGAGTTGAGGAAATTCATATCAAAAGAACCTTGGATGAGGTTATGGTGCAGGATTCTTTCAGTATGGAACCATGAAATATATATAGAAAAAACCAATTAATAAGAGATCAAGGATGTTTGGTGGGCGGAGAGAATTATGTGGTATTCTGGTAGGTAGATAAACAGTTTGGGAAAGATCATCACTAACAGCAAATACCACCAGCATGACTTCCAGTTTTATCATTGGAGTTGGAGAGGGAATCCCAGTTTGAGTTATAAACATTGAAGTTTCCCTCCCATCAAAGAAGATAACCTCACTATTTGTGTGTTTAGATCTTAGAAAATAAAGCTTCAGAGATTGAAGTATTACAATGGTTATCTGAGTATGATAACCATTGTAATACTTCAATGGTTATCTTGGACCATTGTAATACTTCAATGGACATCAAATGAATTCTACAAAATGCAATAAGAAAGAATTCTGGACTTGACATTTTCTGATTTGTGCAGTTAAATTTGATGAATGCATGTGTACTGCCCTTGCGATGGGAGGAATCACGCAAAATGTTGTTTGAATGGTAGAAGTGAATATAATTGTTTAAGTTCATTTCAGAGTTATAGTAAAGTCTTGATATGTGTACTTCATTTAGAATTAAGGCCATGAATGTTAGTGAAGTGGGTGTTGAAATTTTTTTTTTTTTTGGCATATGTTATTGATGTGCTTTTTGTAGTCCTTTCATTACATTGATTTTTTGGTTGTATTTTTGTTGTTTATAATAATTTTTTCAGTACTTTTTTGTGTCAGAGATTTTTTTTAAGATCCAAAAATAACTGTTTCTTTATGTTGGTTATTGTGGTTAATGGAGAAGAGTTAAAGTGTTCTCAGCCAGGTTGGCAGGAAAACGACTGAGAGGAAGACTAAGATATAGGTGGATTGATACGGTACAAAGTGCTTTAGACGATAGAAATATAAGATCTGATAATATTGGAGTGTTGACAAGTAACAGACTGATTTGGAGGAAAATTGTAGATAGGAAATTAATAATGATGTAATTTTTTTTCATGTAGTACTATCATATCCTGTACACCCCTTGAGGGTACATGGCAGGAATTTGATGATGATGATGAGTTAAAGTGTGAAAGA
This sequence comes from Typopeltis vanoorti, assembly GCF_054136105.1. NCBI lineage: Eukaryota > Metazoa > Arthropoda > Arachnida > Uropygi > Thelyphonidae > Typopeltis > Typopeltis vanoorti. The sequence continues at coordinate 75,629,076 of NC_143571.1, forward strand.
CTTTCAAATATGATGGAACCAAGTCTCTTGTCCACTATTCTTAGATTCTCTCCAGACATAATGACAGAGAGTAAAGGCAGATAAATTATATGCTAGCTGGTCAGGAGGCCTTGTCATTCATTACCATCATCAAAGATGTGATCCCATATACTATCTAGTAGCCAGTACCAGTTTACTGCTATACCCTTTAGTGGGAGGTTTACAATCCCTACACTGTTTAGCATCCCTTGAAGGCTGTTGTGTTACATCTAAAAAGGGAAGAGAGGGAAGTAAGACAAAAACCAGAGATCTTAGAGTTCTTGCTCTGAAGCCCAAACATGCAACACCAACTTCAGGCTATCATCTAGAAATCTAGTTGACCTTTTCTCTAACTAGGGAAGATATGTTTTTGCCAGAGGGGTTGAGTTGGCTTGGCTGGGAGAAGTTATTATATTGTACATCATTTGCCTCTTATTGGGCTAAAGTATTGGAAATGATTACAGTATGTAGAGCTATTGCTGTTGTAAGTTGAAAAATTAAATATAAAATTAAATAACAGTAAGTGAAGTTGGTATGGTGGACAGTCACATAAATAAATGTATACAGAATAAGAGAGAAATTAGCCAAAACAATTGAAGTAGCTGTATACTTTAAACCCATTTTAAAACTCAGGAATCTGAATGTAGGGTTTGATGCGGGGGGGGGGGGGGAGTTAATGAAAAATCAGATACAGAAACATGAAAGTTTTAAGGAAAATTATGGAAGTGAACTAATGGCATCCATGACAGAAGCATATTAAAAATGAAGATACTATAATGCAATAATATTTGAGCAGATATAATCAAATGCTATTGTCACGTAAACAGAATGGGAAAAGATAGGTAGCAAAACAGTGAATTCTAGGAGAAATATGATAAGGCAAGAGATGAAGTGCATGTAGAGTGAAATTAGAAGATTGGTGAATGATTGCAAGAGTGTGGAAGAATCAAGTGAAAGAGGTAACTAATGATTTGCAAGTGGTAGTGGAGATTCAGTTATTAGAGGTGTAGTAAATAAGGTACATAAGGTTTGCTTTCCAGGAGGGAGATGTAGGATGTTTCAGGCTTTGGATATGAGAAGTAAGCAAGCAAAAAAGAAAATATCAAGATTTTGAAAAACTCAGGAGACAATTTGAAACTATAGCATAGAATAAGGAGTTGGATGGAAAGATCAGCACTACTTGGGTGCTAGTGAAGAATTATTTAACAGCAGCATTGTTTGAATATATACCTAAGATCAGAAGATTCAGTGTACTACATGTAAATTAGATAAATGAAGAAAGTTGTAGCCCTGTAGGGCTACAAAGAAAGCATGCAGTCTGGAGGAAGAAAGCATTATGGTATCTTTGCAGCCCTCATTTTACATGAGGGCTACAAAGAATGACAAGACACTGGAAAGGGTCCAAAGGTGATTGACTAAAGTAGTTTCTAGTCTCTGGAATGTTGAGTATGAAGCAAGATTTAGAAGATACAGTTTACAAGGTGTAGTGGATGGGAGGAGAGTTGATGTGATAGAGATGTATAAGTTGGTAAGGGGTTCTTATCAGATTAAAGTTGAAGAGGTTTTTCAAGCTTCCCTTTGCTCACACACCCTCCTTATGCAACTGGAAGTTGCATAAGGAGGGTGTGTGAGCAAAGAGTAGATTTTTTGCATGAAGAGTGGGAAATGATTGGACTGCATTGTCCGAAAGTGTGGTGTCTGCAGAGAATGTGAATGTATTTAAGGCATGGTATAATGAACTGTATGTATAACAATGATATTTCCCATGACGAGTCTTCGACTCTATGAGGATGATAATAATAATAATGGGAAGAATGATATCAGTTAGTGAAAAATGGAAGAATGCTAATTACTGTGGAAAATATAGTTGAGATATTTAATTTTTTGGGTGGGAGGACATAAACCGATTGATCACCAGTTGTCTATCCAAAGATAGAGTGCTGTGGTACATTGTTGTTCAGCTCTCAAATCTCTTGAACTTTGCTCCTCCATATCTGATACCAATGAGTCAGCATACCTTTTTATCCATACTCCAGTTTATTTTCAATTTGTGTCTGCTCCACTTCATGTAATAACATTCTGTAAGTATTCTGTGAATTATTATTATTATTCAGACCTCCATGGAGTCACAAGACTCATTGTGGGAGGCCCACTCAAGGAAACACAAAGTCTATTGTATTACTCCTTGAATTCATTGACCGTTTGTGCTCTCACTACTCTATCAGGCAATGCAACCACCCACAATTAAAATGAAGCAGTATCCTTAAACTCTTGCTCACAACTTTTTTTCGTAACTTCCAGGGATGGTCCTTTGTACTCACTCCTTCAAAACAAGCAAAAGAACTCCCCAGTGTCAACCCTGTAACTACCTCTCAGCAGTTCAAAGTCTCAATCATATCACTTTTTCTTCTTCTATCTACCAAGCTCTGCAGTCCACATTCCCTCAGCCTGTCCTCATCACTTACATTGCAGTCCTGATATCATGTTTGTTATCTGCCTTTGCACTTTTTCCATGGTTAATTTATCCCTTTGAAATCCTGGTGAACAAATTTGAGCACAATAGTCCAGATGTGGTCTGAACAATGCTTTATACAATGGAATGACAACTCTTTTATCTCTGTAGGTTATCATCCTTCTCTGTATTACCTTATCATCCTTCTCTGTGTAAACCTGAAATTTAGGGAACTTATTGCCACCTTGGCAATAAGTTCCCTAAATTTCAGGTTTCTATCAATCATAATAATAATACTAGAAAGGTGAGAAAGCTGACTGACTAAAGAAAGGAATGTGTAATTTGAAATAATTACTGCTATTCTATGCTTAATCTTTTCATTTCTGAGTGTGGCTATGACCATTGCAACTTATTACAAACTGCTCATTCACAAACTGTCATATTATCTTCACTTAATTTTTAATTTATTTATATAAATTATGACTCAGTTGTATTGATATTTTTTTTCCATCTTTATTGCAAATTCATATCCAAGAATTTTGTTTTTAGTTTCAGCCAAGTAAGATATGAAAGTACCCAGAAGCTACTTAATCTACGTCAACTTTATGTTGTTCGACATGGTGAAAGGATGGATTTTCCATTTAAGAACTGGGTTACTGACAACTTTGATGACTCAGGTAATTTTGTTTTCATAAAAATAATGTTTTTTAATTTATTTATAGGATTATCTTTATACACCTCCACACATTTATTAATAATCACTGAATTAAAAATCAGTGTTCTCTGCCAGGTTGGCAGGAAAAAGACCCAGATGAAGACCAAGATATAGGTGGATTGATATGGTAAAAAGTGCCTTAGAAGATAGAAATATAAGATCTGACAATGTGGGAACCTTGATAGGTAATAGATTGATTTGGAGAAAAATTGTAGTTAGGAAGTTAGTAATGATATAAATTTTTCATGTAGTACCATGATATCCTGTACACCCCCTTGAGGGTAAATGTCAGGAATTCGATGATGATGATTAAAAATCATCATCGAATTGGTACTGATTAGGTTTAGATCAGTACTGCACTAAACCTATTCAGGTTTACAAAACATGTTATGATCATAATTCTTTATTGTTCTGAGTTAATTTCTTTTCCTCTTTTTAGCCAACCTGGTTGGCTGAGTGGTTAGCATATCCGCTCTCCAGCCAAAAGGCTGCTGGTTCGAATTCTGCCGTGGGCATGGATGTTTGTGATTGTCTGTGGAAATACTAGTGGTGGTCGGCAGTAGATGGCGTTGGTGTAGTAGTGGTCAGTTGGAGGATTGAGTGGTGGAGACAGAGTTGTAGAGAAGGTGCCCTCCCTCAATGAGTCTTTTGACTCCCTGGAGGTGTCAAATAATAATAACAATAAAAAATTCATTTATGACATAAATGTTTGTAAATATCACTTAGTATCAATTTTAAAACAAACCATATGGATAGAAGTATAAAGGTTCAATGTATAGTGGTTAGTATTTTCTTTCTTGTGTGTAACTTTAAAATTACTATTCAGATAGCAATTTACACCAATGATTTTGTTTATTGTTAGTATAATTTTCTTAATAAGCTTAACCACTTAAGGCAAATGAGCAGGTCTCATATGGAGATAGATATGGAATTTTCATCCCACAAAACAGGCACAAGCTGGCTGGAAAGCATGCATTTAACAGATGTATACTCTCATAGCCTTCATTGCTTCAACTGTAATTCTAGCCATACCATAGTATAGTTAGAAAGGATCAAATAGTATTCCTTTCTTTTAGTGTTACACGGTGATCAGTATTCGTTTAAAAATTTTATGGAATTTACAACCGTGTTAAAAAAGATTTTTATTATCCCGACATTTCGATCTTCATATCAAGATCATCATCTGGAGCATGCATAAATATGCAAGACAAGCTGAGTTACATTATTAACTGTAAGCTAGAGAAACAATGATTTGATCACATGTTATTCTACTGGCATGACTTCTAGTGAAAAAAAGAAAATTATAAATTGCATCAAGCTAAATCTGTTTATGATGAGAGGATTAAACATTCTTTCTTACAGATGGTTTTCTTTCAGAAACAATGATATCTTATTTTTAGTATTACAATTGCTATTTAATATACTGGATTTTCTACAGTCCTGTTTATAGTTGTTCTTAGTGAGGAAGGTTCCGTGGGATATGCCTTCCATATGTTTGGGATTTTTAGACCATCATTATTGTTCAGATTGGGGTGGTTGATAATGATCTCACAGGCTTCCTTAAATTTCTGTTCATACCATGTTTTAATGCGATGTAGACAGCTAGTGCTTTTCCAGTAAATTCTGTGTAAGGTATTCAGGGCATGATCCGAAAAGCCAGCTTCACCATAATTATTATATTTAATGTGTCATTTATGTTCATTTTGTCTGATAGGAATTGTGCATCCTGTTTCTCCTGTATATGGTATGTTGCAAGTACAATAAATATGGTATATTTCAGGGTGGGACAATATATGTGTATATATTGTCCCGTGTGTGTGTGTCGGTTTCCAGTAGACAGTGAAGGAAAGACTGCCAGAGGGAAGACGTGTGACAAGTGTAGCACACTCGTCATAACACACTCAAACATAACACACTTCCGTTTCTAGATACACGTGTCACATGTCTTCCCTCTGGCAATCTTTCCTTCACTGTCTACCAGAAACCGAAACATACAGGACAATATATACACATAAACTCCTACCACCACCCAACACAAAAACTAGGTGTCATCTGCACTCTAAAAAACAGGGCTCAGTCAATCTGTTCCAGTGAACAGGCACTGAAAGACGAATTTAAAATTATCAGCAATACTTTCCAAAAAAAAAAGGATACAGCCAAAACACTATTAACAAAATTCTCTACAAAACCTCAATGAAAAACAAAGACAAACCAGACTACAGTAAAACTATAACCATTCCCTACATAAAAGGAACATCAGACAAAATAAACAGAGTACTACAAAAATACAACCTCAAAGCCACCTTTAAACCTCCTGCAAAATTAAAAAGCTTACTCAACTCATCCAAAGACCCACTCCCTCCACTAGCCCATCCTGGAGTATACCGTATTTATTGTACTTGCAACATACCATATATAGGAGAAACAGAAATCACAGTTCCTATCAGACAAAAAGAACATAAACGACACATTAAAGATAATAATGATGGTGAAGCTGGCCTTTCAGATCATGCCCTTGAATACCTTACACAGAATTTACTGGAAAAGCACTAGCTGCCTACATCGCACTAAAACATGGTATGAACAGAAATTTAAGGAAGCCTGTGAGATCATTATCAACCACCCCAATCTGAACATCCCAAACATATGGAAGGCATATTCCACGGAACCTTCCTCACTAAGAACAACTATAAACAGGACAGTAGGAAATCCAGTATCTCTAATAACAATCGTAATACTAAAAATAAGACATCATTGTTTCTGAAAGAAAACCATCTGTAAGAAGAATGTTTAATCCTGTCATCATAAATAGAATTTAGCTTGATGTCATTTATAAATAAATTTTTTTTTTCCGCTTGAGGTCATGCCAGTAGAATAACATGTGATCAAATCATTGTTTCTCTAGCTTACAGTTAATAATGTAACTCAACTTGTCTTGTATATTTATGTATGTTCCAGATGATGATCTAGATATGAAGATCAAAATGTCGGGATAATAAAAATGTTTTTTAGCACGGTTGTAAATTCCATAAAATTTTTAAATGAATCAAATAGTGTTTTCTCTCTGGTTGGAAAGACTTGTCAGAATTTTTTCTAGAATGTGAAGAAACTTTATAAAGATTTTTAAACCTGGTTCAATATAGAAGTGAGAGGATTTTTCTTCTTGCAACAGACACAACCACACATAGCATATGAGCAATGAACAGTCAGTCAGAATAAAGGATTACTTGACTTCAAATTCAGGACCAAAATATTTTTATTTCATGCAAAGATGGAAAATTGTACAGTTTCAAAAGGTGGTTAGAAATACACTGTAATGAGTTGAAATGGGCTGAAAGATTCAAGTTAGATATGTGGGCTGAAAGAGGCTTGATCATTTATTTAAATTTTTTATTACGTCAGACCAATCCACCATGGAATCCAAAGACTTATTTCAGGGAGATCCACAATATCTATTGTATCTGTCCTTGAATGCATAACCTGAGAGAGCACTCACAACAGACTTTGGCAACTCATTGCATGTTGTAATAGATTTCACGGTATGATATGAACACAGATGGATAAGAAAATAACTATTTATTAACTTAGAAGCTAATATTTCGCTGGTATTATATCCAGCATCTTCAGAGCACACAACACAAAGTTTGTTATAAAAGCAAGACAATCACAATCCGGTGTAACAGTGGGGCTAGCATAAGTAATTGCAGTGTGTAACACAAGATTAAAGTCCTAATATAGCGCCATCTAGGTTAAAAAAAAAGTTCAAAGTTTTGAAATAGTAGTCCAAATGATAGTCTTAGAAAGTTTGAAAAATAAAATAAAAGCAATAAATATTAATTTGGTCTTAAGATGACTGTCTCCCAAATCTTTGGTAGATTTATACAGCCATACTTGTTAAAGTTTGGAGTATGTTTCAAGGCTTCTGTTGATTCCAGTAACAACCTCTCTGACTTGTAGAAGCTTCTGTGCATTACTTTTGTTTCTTTCCAATTAATCCTGTGTGCAGGGGTATCCAAAGCATGGTCTGCCAGACCTAACTTGCCATAGCAAAAGTGTCGGATATATTTTTTGTGTTCACTGATGCGGATATCCACAGTTCTTCCTGTCTGTCCATAGTAGGCTTGATGGCAAGAACAGGGCGCTTCATAGACTCCTGGATGTGATAAAGGAGTGCATTTGTCCTTAGGTGAACAGATGAGAGTTGCTAATTTTACATAAGGTTTAAATACTGTGTGTAGTTGGTGTTTGTTAAGCACCCTAGATATCTTTTCAGATGTGCTTTTAATGTATGGGATGGTGATAGTTTTGTTGTAGTTAGTCTTCTGTGGTAGATAGAGGGGATTTCTGGGTAGCATTTAGTATGTTATCTATCTTATGGGGATTATTAACCATTGGTTAAGAAGGTGTGACGTAGGTGAGAAAGTTCAGCAGTGAGAGCAATGTCATTGGAACAGATTGCTCTAGCTCTATGGGTTAGTGTTTTTAAGATACCATATTGTTGAAAAGGGTGATGGTGTGATTGTTTGTGTAAGTATCTCCCTGTGTGTGTGGGTTTTCTATAAACCGAAAATGATAAGGAACCTTCTGGAAGATGTGTGATCAGTGTGTCCAGGAAGGAGAGGCAGTCATTGGCTTCTAGTTCCATTGTAAAGTGGTGCTGGCTATTTAGATGCATTAAAAATGTATTCAATGTGTCTGGGCCATGTGACCAAATAGCAAACACATCATCAACATAGCACAGCCAGAGACTAAGTTTGAGAGTAGCTGTGTAGTAGTTCACTTGCCTCTGGATCCTCTCCACCACTTCCTCATTCTCAAGAAACCCAAGTGACGTAATCCAGCTGTAGCTGTATCCGAGTCTCATACGGGAATGAAAACTTCATCTCTGCTGGCTAGTGTGTTCTTCAATATCCAAGTAATCCTGTGAGTTGTCTTGGTTACCTTTGCAATATGTCCTCTGAAATTCAACTCCCTATACATAAACATCTCCAAATCCATAGCTTCATCAGTATGGGCAAAAGGTAATGAATGTGAGTTTGATGTGGAAAGTTTCAGGTTATGCATTTTGGGAGGAAAAGATTACTAGCTGTGCACTGCATTGATGAAATTAAACTGGCATCCATTATCTTTTGCTCATACTGTCACCCTATTTAAATTATCAAGCTCAAATCATCACATTGCCCTGATTAACTACTATGCTATCTAATTTTGCATCATCAGTAGACATCTGAATATTTCCTTTCAAATAATTTCCTGATATCATTTATGAACAAATTAAACAGCAGTGGTCCAAGCACAGAGTCTTGCAGTACACTGCTAGTCACTGCTTTCCTCTTGGATTCTACTCCTACATTATGCTACTCTTTGGTGTCTATCCATCAGCCATCTTTGTATCCATATCATCAACTTCATATCTATCCCCAATCATTCCACTTTGTGTAACAGAGTTTCATGTGGTATTCTGTCAAATATGTTTGCAAAATCCAACAGTATCATCATGTAGCTATTCATTTTATCTAACTTAGCTGACCTCCCTTTCCTGAATTCTGACTTTGAGTAGCTTCTCCAATACATTTAAAATCCTCCTGAGATACTGATTAGTCTGTGATTTGTCAACTCTGTCTTCATACCTGCCTTATGCAACAAAAGCATTTTCCACTCCTTCTGCTCCCTTGGAACTTTACCAGAACTGATATAAGATAAACAGCTTAATCAGAAGTAATGCCTATTCCTTTACACATTCTTGTAATGTAAACTGATATTTCATCTAATTCCATGACTGTATTTGCATTGAAATTCTGTTGAAAAAACTGAAATACTTCTAATTCATCAACCTCTATTCCCACATCAGTTCCTGTCTCAGTAATATGGATGATAAAATCTTGCAAAATAATAAAAATTTTGCAAGAAGATTTAAAAGTCACTCAGTAACTCAACTGTTTTTCTGCTTCTGTCACTTTGCTGCCATCAGTACTCATTAAAGTTATCCTTTCATAGTTATTCTTTCTTTTACTTGGCCATTTCATTTACTTTCATGAAGTGAAAGAACTGTTTGTCTTCAGCAGTTTGCATAAGTACAGTTTCATAAATGCACTACTCAGCTAGTAATCTTTCAGAGGCAATGCAGCCACCTTGTGCATGGCTAGATCTTCTTATCTTTTGACCAGATTTAGCACTAGTTCTAAATCTGGTCAAAGGATACTTTATCTTGCTAGATGAATTATCCTTCGCCAGATTCAGCACTAGTATTGTTTGAAAGGAAAGAAGGCTATATCACTCCTCTTCATAAAGATGGATAGCCTCTGGGACTAATAAACTAATAGACATTGTTGGAATTGCACCAGTGCATAATAAAACAATGGCTTGCTGGCTTGTTTATTGTTTTAGATTTATGGCCAAAGAAATTCAAGCTATGAGGCCAGTGTATTATATCTGTTAATTTTTATGTTTCTTATGGTGAATTTGTCTGTTTTGCAAGATGAAAAACCCAAGTTTCCATGAGGGAAAATCCTGCAACTTCTGTAACTAGCTATTTTACCTTCACTTTAAAAGCTCTGGTAAAGGTTCTTTGCATCATAGATTGGATTCATCCAGGTATTTTTATTTTCAACTGAAGGATTTTGTTGATACCAACTGAGCTATGGAAGCCAGAACACTAGCAGCCAAGACAAGAACAGTTGGTTCTCAGAGAAGTATAGTTAATACCCAAATCTTTAGTGCTTGAACACCTAATGCTGATGATGTCATTTAGTGCATCTGTGATTTAGTTTTAGTTACTTCAACCACCACTTGTCACTTTTATTGCTTGCTGTTTCAAATCAAATGCAGATTTATCTATTGCAAAGCATTTCTGCTATTTTTAATCAGTTACTAAAGGCTTGAAAAATAAAATTTCAATTTGATTCAGAAGTTATTTAAAATATTTAATTAGCAGTGAAATATGCACAAAAAAATTGAAATATTAAATTACCAACTTCATCGCCATGTAGCACAGATTTAAGCTTCAAATTATCATTAATCTTCTGGCTTAACAGAAACAAAGTCAGAAATGAAAATGCATGTTGATACTGTTAGTAACACTAGGTAAAGGGTTTATTTGATTTCTTAAGATCCTGAAGGCAAGCCTCTAATGGGTTATGCTACCATGCTAATTTATTAAATAACTGTTGTCTAGTGACTAATATTCTTTAACCATTAGGGAAAATTCAGGTTTGTGAATTACACACATCAGAGGCTGTAAACCTATAAGTATATCAGTACTGTGGGCAAAGTAAGGGTTGTTATTTGATTCTATGCTATAGGGCCTGAGTGCCCATAGATTTTTATTTACTACTACCACTACTTGAAAATGTCCTTATGTCAAAGACCAAGTTATTGTTTTATCTTTGACACTAATGTTTGTTTTTTAAGCTTAACTTTTTTTTTTTTCATCATCATCGTCATCATCAAATTCCTGCCATGTACCCTCAAGGGGTGTACAGGATATGATAGTACTACATGAAAAAATTACATCATTACTAACTTCCTATTTACAATTTTCCTCCAGATCAGTCGTCTGTTACTTGTCAAGACTCCAATATTTTCAGATCTTATATTTCTGTCGTCTAAGGCACTTTGTATCATATCAATCCACCTATATCTTGGTCTTCCTCTGGGTCGTTTTCCAAAACAAGAACACTTGTTTTGCCAATCTTTCCTCGCCCATTCTGTTTAAATGACCATACCATTTGAGATTAGCTCTGCTAATGCATTCCTGGATGCTGACAATGTCAAGTTCTTTCCTAATATCCTCGTTTTTAATATGATATTGCAATTGATGCCATCTGTTCACGACTCTAATCTTTCTCAGGATTTTCATATCTATGGTCTCTAGTCTTTGGTCAAGTGTTTTATTTTGACCCAGCTCTCAGATCCATAAGTTAAAACTGGTTTGAACACTGTCTTGTATACAGCTAATTTAGTGTTCCGACTAATTTTTCTCTTATTCCATATGAATTTATTCAATTGACTTCCCACCATACCAGCTTTGCTGATTCTGTTGTCTATTTCTATATTTAATTTACCATCTTCAGTAAAAATCGTGCCTAAGTTGGTGAAATGTTTTACTTGTTCCATAAGTTCTCCGTTCACCATGCAGTTGACATTTTCAATGATTCTGCCTATTTTCATTGTCTTTGTCTTTTTATTGCTGACCTTCATACCATATCTATTACAACAGTTATTCAATTTATTCAAGAAATCTTGCAGACTTCGTGAATTTATTGATAAGTATAACATTGTCTGCAAAGACAATGTTATACTTATCAATAAAGCAAAGAGCTGACATTAACACCTCCAATTTTGATATCATGTTTAATACCACTTTCCTTCATAATGTGATCCATATAGATAATGAATAACAGAGGGAATAATGTACATCCTTGTTTCACACCAGATTTAACGATTAACCATCTTCCTGTACTTCCTTCAATTCTAACTGCTGACTTACAACTCAAATAAAGACAAAGTATTGCTTGATATAATGCCCCATTGAGACCATAAAACTGTAGCGTATTGAATAGTTCTCTCTTGGCACCTTATCATATGACTTTTCCAGATCTACAAAACTTAAATACAGATCTTTGATATATTCCCATGATTTCTCAACTATTTGTCTTAAAGTGAAAAATCTGATCCCAACAGCCTCTGTTTGGCCTGAATCTAGCTTGTTCTTCACCAAGCTTCTCTTCCACAATCCTTCTCAACCATTTCTCAAGTATACTTACATATATCTTACCAGGAACACTCAGTAGGGAAATACCTCTGTAATTCTCACATTCAGTTTTATTTCCCTTTTTATATATGGGTACTATGAGAGCTCTACTCCAATCATAATGAATTCGTCCCTCTGTCCAGGCCTTCTGAACTATGCAGTGCAGCCACTGCAAGACTTTTATACCACCATACTTCAGCATTTCTGGTCGAATATCATCTACTCCTGCTGCCTTTCCACATTTTAAGCCTTTGATGGCTTTTTCTACTTCAAGTATGGATATGTATTCCTGACTGTATGCCTGTTTTGTGTTTTTTACTACTGTGCTATCACTGCTTGTTTCATATAGCAAATTCTCGAAGTAATTACTCCATACTTCAATAATATCTTTTTCTCCCATTTTCATGTCACCTTTATCATCTCTAACTCCTTTTACAGTACTCTTTCCTCCATTTCTAATCTTCTTCAACAACGTCCAAAATATTTACCGCCTTCTTGATATTTATTTATTTTCTATGTTCTTGCCAAAGTCCTCCCATGACTTTTCTTTAGCTAGTTTTACAGTGTTTAGCTTTCTTACATTTGTCTTTGTATTCTCTAAGAGTACAAGCTGACTTTTTTCCCAGGAACGTTTGATATGCTTTCTTCTTTTCCTTCACTGCCTCTCTGACTTCCTGTGTCCACCATGGAGTTCTGATTTTTCTATCCTTGCAGACAACCTCACCACATGCCTCTCTGGCTGAATCAATCAAAGTTTTCTTCAAGGCTTGCCACTGAATCTCCGAGGTTTGATTCCTGTTCTCAAACTCTTTCATTTTTTCTTCAATAATCTTTGTGTATTTTAGTCTACAGTTCACATCTGAGAGCTGCTCAACTTTTATTTGCTTTAAAACTTTCTTACATGTTATTCTTTTCAATATGAAGTTCAGTCTTATCCTGCTCAAGATTAAATAGTGATCACTTCCAATTTCAAATCCTCTGTACACTCTGGTGTCCTGCACAAGGGAGGAAACATCACTATCAACAATAACATAGTCAATGAGACTTTTCTTATTTCTTGCCTCTTGTTTCCATGTGAATTTGTGCACATTTTTATGTTGGAACATGATGTTAGTAATAAGCAGTCCATGTCCTGAGCAGAAATCCGACAGATATTTGCCATTATTATTAGCTTTGCTCTTTTCTCCAAATTTTCCAAATATATTTTTGTATGTCTGACAATCATTTCCTACTCTGCTGTTTAGATCCCCAACAAGGACCTACTTTTCCTTTTTCATTGTGTCAGATGCTTTCTCTAAATCCTCAAAAATTTCCTCCACTTCTACCTTAGTAGAACCTTCTGTTGGACTAATAAGCTTCTTAGGCACAAATAAGCCTCATTGTCCAGTTCCCCATTCTGATATTTGCCCACATCATTCTACTTGAGACTGCCTGCCATTGAAAAAGATTAGCCTCATATTTAGTGTTGAATACAATGGCTACTCCTTCTTTTCCTTGATTGAGATCTTTCTGAGCAATAACTCACCAGTTTTTGTCTTTTTTTTTTTGTTTCAGTCACCCCTATTATGTTGATCTGGTACTTATCTAATTCCTCAGCTAGCTCCATTTCTTTGCCATTCAGACTTCTTATGTTGATAGTACCGATCTTTAACTCTGGTAATGTTGAGTTGGGGTGTTTTTTCAGATTTCAATTTTTTTTTTTAAATTTAATTATTTTAGATTGAGAGAAGACACAAGAAAAGCATCATTGAAATTGGAAGTGACCATCACTTAGTTTTAAGTAGGATAAAAAGAATGTCACAGTGAGACGAACAGTATGTAAGAAAGTTTTAAAAAGAGTTAAAGTTGAGCAGCTTTCACAGATAAACTGTAGACTCAACTATTCAAACATTATTGAACAAAAAAATGAAACGTTTTGAAAAGGACTAAACCCTGAATTCTCAGTGACAAACTTTTAAGAAAACTGATTGATTCAGCTAGGGAGGCATATGGTGAAGTTATCTACAAGGATAGAAAAGTAAGAACACCATGGTAGACAGAATAAATTAAAGAAGGCTGTCCTGGAAAAGAAGAAAGATAGTGAAAGTTCCCAGCAAATAAGTCAGCAGACACTCTTAAAGAATACAGAGAAAAATATAAGAGAGCTAAGCTGTGTGTAAAAGTAGCTAACAAAAGTCATGGGAAGACTTCGGTAAGAATATAGAAGATAAATATCATCAAGCTGGCAAAATGTTCTGCAGGATAATGAACTTAGAAATGGAGGAAAGAGTACTTCAAAAGGAATCAAAGATGACAAAGCTAACATGAAAATGGAAGATAACAATATCCTAGATGTCTGAACTAATCTCTTTGAAAGACTGTAAACAAAACGAGCAATAACAGAACAGTAATAGAAACATTTTATGAGTAATGCAAACAGAAGCGCATATCAGTACTTGAGGCAGAAAAAGCTGTCAAAAACTTGAAATGTGGAAAGGCAGTTGGAGTAGATGATATTTGACCAGAAAACTCAATTATGGATGTATAAAAGTTTTGCAGTAGCTACAATGCATAATTCAGAGGGCCTAATTAGAAGGCCAAATTCCAGATGATTAGAGTAGAGCTCTCATAGTTCCCATCTAAGGGAATAAAGCTGAATGTGAGAATTACAGAGAAATTTCTCTACTTTGTTCAGACCAAATCATTTGTCAAGATCAGATTTCTACTATATACAAATAGTGGAGAAATCATGGGAATATGAACAATGATCCGTACATACACAAGTTTTGTAGATCTCTAGAACATACATATGACAAGTTGCCCAGAGGAAAGATTTTTAAAACACTAATATAGAGTAAAGGGAACATTATACAGAGCAATACATAGTAATATTTAAGTTGCAAGTCAGCAGTTAGAATTGAAGGAAATATAGAAAGATGGTTTGATGTAAAATCAAGGGAAAAACAATGATGCACATTATCTCCACTTTTATTCATCATCTATATGGATTGCATTATGAAATAAAGTGGCATTTAACCTCATATTAGAATCAGAGCTATCAAACTTATATCTCTGGTTCTAAATACGTGTAGTGCGAGTCTCCAGGATTCTCAGTGGCAGAAAAAGTAAGATATTTCCACCATTTAGGCATATTTTGTAGTTCGGATGGCAAATGCAATTTGGAAATACACAACAGAATGAATGAAGTTGGTATGGTGGGTAGTGAGTTGAATAAATTTATATGGAATGAGAGAGAAATTAGAGAAAAACAAAACTAGAAGTATACAAGATGGTGTTCAAACCAGTTTTAAGCTATGGATATGAAAGCTGGGTTAGGAATAAAGGACTTGATCAGAAACTGAAGACCAGAGATATAAGAGTTCTGAGAAAAATTAGAGGAGTGAACAGATGGCAGCAGTGGTAGAATCCTATTAAAAATGAAGATATTAGGAAGGAACTTGACATTTGTGGGAGTAGAGCAATCTTATGGCCACTTAAACAGAATGGGAGAGGAATGGTTAGCAAAACAGGTGTTTAATGCTAAAATTGTAGGAAAGAGACCCAGAGGATGGAGTGATGACAAGTAACTTGGAGGAAAATTGTGGATATGAGATTAATAATAATGTAAACTTAATCATGTAGTGTTGTTATAGTAGCCACCTGAATATCACTTGAACATATCATGAAATTTATAATGATGATTTTAGATATCTCTTTGTCTAAAATTTTGACGAGTAATACTTTTGTTTTTTCATCAGTATTTTTGCATTCCATTGTGGCTTAGATAACAAGAAAATAAAAATGCTTCCATCTCCTGAGTGAGTTTCATCACTACCTTGCAGAAGTTTTCCATCTTTAGAAACTGAATAACTTGGATGTGACTCCTGGATGTGATAAAGGAGAGATGCTGTATTTGGGTGAACGGATGAGAATAGCCAGTTTAACATACAGTCTAAATACAGTGCATAGTTGATGCTTATTGAGCACTCTAGATATCTTTTCTGATGTGCCTTTAATGTATGGGATGGTGACTGTTTTGTTGTGGTTCTCCCCATGGAAATATCCCCCCCCATGGTCCACCACAGAGAGCTTTTACAAGTCAGAGAGATTGTTCTTAGAATCAACAGAAGCCTTGAGACATACTCCAAACCACAAGTATGGCTGTATAAATTTGCCTAAAATTTGGGAGACAGTTATCTTAAGACATAACTAGTACCTGCTTTCTCTCTCTTTTTTTTTTATATAGAGGGTACCTAATTAGGACTTTAGCCTTTGTGTTGTAGCTACAATTGTTCTAACTAGTCCATTACACCAGATTGTTGTTGTCTCGTGTGCTGTGACTGTTTTTTGTGCTCTGAAAATACTGCTTAGAATGCCAGCGAAATATAAATAAGTCAATAAATAATTATTTACTTATCAGTCTGTGTTCTAATATATATCGTCAAAATTAATTAACATGTATGGTGAACACAACCCTTTCTACACGCTTGCATAACTTGGAGTTGTATTTTGAGACATGCAGTCTCAGATCAAACAGAATGGGAGAGGAATGGTTAGCAAAGCAGGTGTTTGATGCTAAAATTGTAGGAAAGAGATCCAGAGAATGGAGTAATGACAAGTAATAGACAGATTTGGAGGAAAATTGTTGATATGAGATTAGTAATAATATAAACTTAATCATGTCACATATAATAATACAGACAGACCTCATCTTACATAAATTTGGACTTCACAATTATTCTGAAATGGCCAAGGAAAAAATTTTGAATTATAAAGCTTTTACTTAATACAACTGCTTTACTCACACACCACCCAACAGCAGTCTTCTGCAAGGCAGACAACCCATGTGCATACAAGTGCCTTCCTTGGTCTCAGTTTGTTTATTATTTGTAAGATGTGCTGTGCATTTGTATTCGTACACTGTAATAATTTTTAATGTTCACAAACACTGTCATAGAGTACATCCATGACTGGGGGGGGGGGAAGGAAAACAAGAACAGAAGCAGAAAAAAGTGAACCCATGATCTACGAAATTGATCTGCAAGGTTGAATGATCAAATTAAACTTTGTTTTTCCTCATTTCTCATACTATTTATACTGTATTATATTACTTTGCATTAATAATAACATATTGGAATTATTAATGCAAAGTAATATAATAAAATATGTTGTACTGGACAAGAGAGGTATGAGACTGAGCAGAAGTAAGACCGAGTATATGTGTTGCAAAGTGGATGGCAGCCAGGAGACAGATCTGGAGCTGGAAGGAAATGTCATCAGGAAGGTCAATGACTTTAGATACTTAGGTTCAACAATGAAAGAGGATGGTGAGGCTGAGAAGGAAGTGGGATGCAGGATACAAGCAGGATGGAGGAACTGGAGATGGCTGGAGTGCTATGTCATAAGAGAGTGCCAATCAAACTAAAAGGCAAAATCTACAGGACAGTAGTGAGACCAGCTATGATGTATGCTTTGGAAACTGTGGCCCTGAGGAAAAATAACATCAGCAGGATGGAGGTAGCAGAGATGAGAATGCTTAGGTGGATGTGTGGTGTGACCAGAAAGGATCATCTGAGAAATGACTATATAAGGGGAACGGTGAAAGTTACGAACTTGGGAGCAAAGATACAGGAGGCAAGGTTGAGATGGTTTGGTCATGTGATGAGGAGGGAGGAAGAGTATGTGGGAAGAAAGGTCATGCAGATGGATGTGCAGGGGAAGAGGAAGTGCTGATGGCCAAAGAAGAGATGGAGAAAGATGGTGGAGGAGGACTTGAAGATGAAAAACTTGGATGTGGCTGCAGCCCAAGACAGGAAGTTGTGGAGGAGACTCACCACAAACAGCGACCCTACTTAAGTGGGAAAAGCTGCAGAAGAAGAAGAAGAATATAATAAAATATGTTAATATACTACTTTATATTCATACTACAAACACAAAAGTGGTAGGTGCAATAAATTGTTGGAAGTGGGTTGAATCTGACTATGAAAGATTACATAAAGGATAAAGGTTGTGGAACATAATTCTTAAAAACATGTGGAATCTGTATGTTCAAAATCATATACATTCTTGAATTCTTTCTTCTTTGACTTAAACGTCAACATGCAGCATTTCGTGCTTAAATGATGCTGTTATTTTCTTTGATAAGCAATCTTTACGATATTGTTGTTATTCTTAATTTATTGTTTTTCTCTTGAACTTATATCAGTTTATTTTGCAATACAGTGACAGTAATAAAAACAACTTGCTTTTTTAGGAACTTATAAAAGAAGCAACCTGAATATGCCATTATTAGTTCCTTCTCGTGCTGGTGGGCCCAGTGATTTTTCCAAAGATTCTCCATTGACAAATGTTGGCTTGTATCAAGCTACTCTTGTTGGTAAGTTTGTATTAGAAAAATTTCACAAAGTAATTATCTGTTCTATCAGCACACTGAAATGGAAACTGCCAACAAATATCGTATAAACTTTATATAATAAAAGGCTATGAAAATGCATTCAGTTGCTCTTAAAATAGTATCAGTTTTTATGAACATACAAGGGCGGTCTGAAAAGTCCTCGACCATAGGTGGCAACACTATTGGCAAGATTTTTTTTTTTTTCTAAGTTGGTATATCTGTTATAAGCATCCATATGAAATTGCAAGTCATTCTATCAAGTAGTTTGTTTTATACAGCTGTCTGAACAAAAATGTTGTCTGTATCCCTTGAAATGGATAAAATTTGAGTATCATGCGGTTATAAAATTCTTTGTAACAGAAGGTTTAATGCCAAAAGAAATTCATTTGAAGTTCACAAAAGTTTATGGGCACTCTTCTCCTTCGTTTTCGACAATTAAGAAATGGGCTGTTGAGTTTAAACATGGCCATACCAACCTTGAAGATGATCCACTTGAAGGATGTCCAAAACAACACCAGTTACTCCAGTGTAACAACACCAGAAATCATTGATCAAGTGCACGATATGGTATTGGATGACCGGTGAGTCAAATTGCTGAGACTATAGGCATTTCAAAAGAACATGTAGGATATATTTTGCATAAAAAATTGCAAATGAAAATGCACTCAAGATGAGTGCCTCATTTGCTAACAGCAGATCAAAAATGCACTTGCATGAAAATCTCTGAACAGTACTTGGAGCATTTTAACAAGAATAAAACTGATTTTGTGCGTCGATTTATTACTACAGATGAGACTTGGATTCACCATTACACAACAGAATCCAAACAGCAGTCAAAACAGTGGACAGAAGCCCAGTTGTTCAGTGCCAATGAAAACAATGTCGGTTTCATCAGCAAGAAAGGTCATGGCATCAGTATTTTTGGATGCTAAAGGCATGTTGTTTATTAATTATCTTGAAAAGGGTAAAACAATAACAGTGGAATATTATTCTGATCTTTTTTTTTGACAATTAAGAAATGGGTTTTTTCATTGACGAGAAAAGACCCGGTTTGAAGAAGAAGAAAAAAAATCATCTTTCATCAGGAATGTACCTGCCCACAAAGGTGTTTTGGCAATGGGAAAATTAAGGGATCTGCACTATGAATTGTTGGAACATCCACCTTTGTTCTCCAGATTTGGCTCCCTCTGACTTCTATCTCTTCCCAAAACTAAAATTCTTCCTCGCTGGTCAGTGTTTTTCTTCAAATCAAGAGGTGATTGCAGCTGTAGGGGATATTTTGCAGATCTTACTGAGAACCACTACAGGGACAGGACAATGGCCCTGGAGCATGGCTGGAATAACTGTATTAGTCTTAAGGGAGATTATGTTGAAAAAAATAATTTCGAAATTATAAATTCGTTTTTTCATTGTTATGCCGAGAACTTTTCAGACCACCCTCATATTTTTGAGTAGTTCTTTTCCAAAATGAAAGTACACGGTAATAGTACCGATGATCTTACCCGAAAAGATGAGTGTATTCTCTAATTCTTCAAGAAAACAGCAGCATAAAATTTCAGATTGGCACCTACAAAATATTATTATTAATAAGAGAGACCTTCAGGGAGTCAGTAACTCATCAACAGAGGCCATAGTATTTTCACCAGCTGTCATGCATGTTCTTGAATTTATACATGATACTTGCATGCACAACATCCAACTGCAAATCATTCCAATCAGGCACTACTCTATGAGAGAAAAATCTACCCCTCATCCCCAATTTCTAAGGATATGCTTGCATCCTTTCCCCACCCTCCGTGAAATGAAAATTTCCATCTACTGAAATTCTCTATAATCCTTTCCGAAGTCTGTAAATCTTAATCATATCACCCCTCTTTCTCCTGTTTGCTAGTGTCTGCAGCCTACAAATTCTCAATGTCTTCATAATCAGTATTCCGTAAACCTGATATCATTTTTAACACTCTCCTTTGCACTCTCTCTCCAATATATCAGAATCACAACAGAAACCAGGAGACCAGACCTGTGAACAATAGTCCAACTGGGGTCTTATCAAGGCCTTGTAAAGAGTTAAAATGATATCCTTATCTTTACATGTGAACATTTGTTTCAGAATTGCAGTTATCTTTTGAGTTGTATTTGCAATCTTTGTTACATGGCCCCTGAACTTATCTTCTTATCTACTAACATGCCAAGATCCCTAGCCTCATCAGTTTTTTCAAGAATAATCCCACCAATATAATATGACATTGGATATCTAATCATACTGAAGTGAATGACTTTACATTTACTGACATTGAACTGACATCCATTTTCCCATGCCCATAATTTCAGCCTATTCAAATCATTCTGCAAGTACTGCATATCAACAGCATTCCAGATTATCCTGCCTATCTTTGCATCATCAGCAAATAGCTGTATGTCGCTTATCAAATCCTTCTGAATATCATTAATGCACAGATTGAATAACAGTGGATCAAGCACTGATCCTTGTGGTACACCACTGGTTACCTTAAATTTTGCAGACTCACATTCCCCATATACCACTTTTTGATATCTGTCAGTCAACCATCATTTTATCCATGCTAATATTCTATAATCCAAACCCATATTCTCCAGTTTCTGCAACAGCCTACCATGCAGCAAAATTATTATTATTATTAATAATAATAATAAAATCCAAACGTGTCATGGTGTATAGTTCAGAATGTGAGCAAGTTGCTAAAACACGACCTTCCCTTATTAAACCCATGTTGCTCATTGCAAAGTAGAGCTTCACTGTCAATCCATGTCAGAATGTGAGCCTTAACCAATTTTTACAAAATCTTCACCACCACCACTCCTGAGATGCTAATTGATCGATAATTGGATACATCAATCTTTGCATTACCCTTGTGATGGAATTACGATACATTCTTTCCATTCCTGCAGAATCTTTTCTGTTCTGAGACTCATATTAAACAGCCTGATCAATGGAATAGCCAGTTCCGCTGAACACTTTTATCATCCTTGCTGATAAACCATCAGTTCTTGTTGCAGAATTCTTATTTATCCACTTTATATAGCTTTAGTAATAAGTTTAGTAATAATCATGTGTGACATATAAATGGAAAGTTGAATATAAATTTTTTTCTATGTATATTTTGGCAAAGTTGCACCTGCGATAATAACAGCCAGTTAATTGGGAGACCATTTAACATGTAAGAAATGCAGACAACTGTCCAGGCTTTAACCCTTTATCTAATTGTCACTTTCCCAGGATGCATCTCATTCATAGTTATTCATCCTGAATACCAAACAGATGAAAGTGGGCTGGCAATTTTAGATTCAGCCTACCAAATTGAGCTTTGTGTTGGCTCAAGCCACAAACTAAAAAGAATGGAAAAAGAAAAACAAGTGAGATTCTGCTGAATTAATATGATTTCCTTACTCAAATCACTATTTGGGAAATAGTGATCTGGGAAATGAAACGTAGCTCTATTATTCAACAGCAGCATGAATATAAACTTTTTAAATGGAAAATTTCAAACTAGGAAATTGTACGGTAATCCTTTTTATACCTGTGTTTCCACAGAAGGTTCCAGAAAGAAGTAGAAGAGTTTAAAAGTCGTTAAAGAGAGAGAGAGAGAGAGAGAGAGCATTAGTCATATCTAATGACTTAATAAAGATTCTTTGAGTCATTAGAGATATCAAAGGTAATGATAATGGTAAGTGCACTTGCTAAATTTCTGTTCAGAACATGAACTAGTCATCAGTATCATCATTTACCTGGGTAAATATTTCTCTATGCATATTTATACACATATTTAGATAAAATAAATTCTGTTCATGTTGAGTTGGAGTTTCTGGAGTACTTTTTGCTATTTATCTTGGTCCTTGACAGAGTACCTGCAAATCTTGTTTAACCAGGCAACACCCCACCCAGCATGACATCCTATCATGCTGTATAAAACATTATCCAAAATAAAATACAGGTAATCCTTGTGTAACGCGGTATTTATACAATGCGGTTTCGATATAACGCGGTGTACAAATTGTAGTAACCCTTGTTGAACACGGTCTACAATTTCTAGTAACCCTTCATTTTTTTTTTTAAATGTATTTTTCACCATGGGACTTAAAAATCAAATTTTATCTTCGTTAAATTTATGTCTGCCCATATCACACAAGTAGTTATAGTATCAAATTTAGTTTTATTGTATCCCTGAATTAGGTACTGTACAGAGGCTTTTGCAATCTGTGTAATTCTCAACAAATAGTGCAATTAGAGACAGCTGGAATAAAAATAGCATTGACTAATGAATGACATGTTCCCTCTTACAGAAACTATGCTGTATAGACTCAAGCAAAACCATATGTTGCACTGAAACATGGTATCGGTATCTAACTAAAAACTATTGTCCAGTTTCAATTATGAAATAAGTGTTTGTTTTGTTGCATTTGAAATTCTCAATGTCATTATGACAGATCATAAAGGCTAACTTAAAATAAAATTCTACCAAGAATTGAAACATGTCATATAATGAGTGTGTGATTTGCCTGCCACCTCAAACGCAAACAAGCAGCCATAAAATTCAACCAAGGGTTGAAGCTTTTGTGTGAGTTGAGTCAGTCGGTAATGAGAAGTTCCATTGGAACAATAAATGACACCCTGTCATTAATGTGTTAAAACTAATAGTGAATGTTGTTATGACAGTTTCAGATGTTATGGAATTCGATTGAAGAGAATTAGCATTTCAACTTAACACTTGTCGGTTGCCTTTGTCTTTGGATCGCTCGATCTTTTGTTAATACCGCACCAATAATATGCACGTCTTTATAGCTGCTCTCTCATGTAAAACAAAATTCAACTTTACGTATTGTAATAATTAAAAAAAAAGTTGAATAATTTATAAGCATATAAAAGGATATCACCTGTAAATCATTGATGTGCCAGCAAAATTCTCAGACGTGCCACCTCTGGCATGAGTGCCATAGGTTTGCCATCTAGGATTTACTTATAAAGTGTTTATTGTTGAAAATTGTCTTCTTTTCTGCCAGGAAAGTACATTAAAATCATAAGTGTGTTATTCTCTAGCTGAGCAGTTTATTTTCTAGTGAGTTACATACATATGTAATGCTTTTTTTTATGTAAAAGTTTATTTTTATTGTAATGGTCACTAAAACTGCAACGAAAGGGAAAAAACCAACATTGAAGAGGAAATTCATTTCTCTCGAAGAAAAAATTAAAATCTTGGATCGGTTGAAAATTGGAGAAAAACCAGGAGTTGTTGCAAGGATTCTGAATTTAAATGAATCAACAAATCGAACAATCAAACAAAATGAACATAAAATCCGAGAAAATGTTATTGCTGGGTCAACAATAAGTGCAAAGCGTATTGCTTGTGTACACGATATTCTAATAGAAATCTCAAATGATTTGGATAGAATATTGCACTCAAAAGAAAATTCCTTTGGAATGGACACCTTATTAAACAAAAAGCTCTCAAACTTTATAAACATTTAAAAGAACTTGATCAAGATTCTTCAGAAGAAATCTCTCAGCATGGATTTTGTGCCAGTAAAGGTTGGTTCGAAAACTTTAAAAAGCTGTTTTCTTTGTATAATCTTAAAATCCAGGGAGAATCAGCATCAGCAGATGTTGAAGCTGCCTGGAAATACCCAGCAGAACTTTTAAAAATCATTGAAGAAGGTGGTTATAGTGCAGACCAGGTATTCAATGTGGATGAATTTAGGTTATATTGGAAAAAAATGCCAAAACACACCTATATTTCGAAAAATGAAAGATCAGCTCCTGGATTCAGAGTTTCCAAAGATAGAATTACTCTACTGTTTTGTAGTAATGCATCAGGTGATTACATGACAAAACCAATGTTTATTAACCGATCCGGAAATCCTCATTCGGTGAAAGGGCTCGACAAGTCCACCCTACCTGTTTATTGGCAGGGCAACAAAAAGGCATGGGTTACAGCTAGCATGTTTGAAAATTGGTTTTTCAAGTGTTTTGTACTTGATGTAGAAAACTACACAAAGAAAAAGAATATGGACTTCAAAATTCTACTTATTTTAGAAAATGCACCAGGCCACCCAACAAATTTAAGCCATCCAAATATTAAAATGACTTTTTTGTCACCTAATACTACTTCACTTATTCAACCACTCGACCAAGGAATAATATGAGCATTTAAGTCATATTATATTCGGCGAACATTCCAATTAATTCTGGAAAAATTGGAATCTAATCCAAACATTACACTTCCTCAAGCATGGAAAGAGTTTTCAATATTAATTTATGTGAAAATTATTTCTCTGTCCATTAGGGAATTACAACCTCGATGCTGAATGCTTGCTGGAAAAAAATATGGCCTGAAGCCATTCTGGAACAAAATTTCGTACCTCCAGTGGATGCTGAGCTATGTTGTATAATAAACATCGCACACATTTTTGGTGGAGAGGGCTTTTGCGATATGGTTGAAAATGAATTTAGTGAATTAATTGATGGGGAAACAGATTTAAATGAGGAGGAACTGGTACAATTAATAGATGACATCGAACCAAATGGCGGGGAAAGTTCTGCCAAAGATTCTGATTGTGGTGAATTTAGTTTAAAGAAATTAGCAGAAGGATTGGACTTGGCAAGAAAGTTAGGAAGTTATTTTACGGATAATGATCCCTCAATGGAGCGCTTGGGAAAATTTACGAGACACTTGGATATTTGTTTAGCGCCATATTGTGAACTTAATAAAAAATTGCAGCATAGTGGTAAGCAAAGTCTTATTACTGACTTCTTGATAACTAAACCAGCTGAAGTAGGCAATGAGAATTATAACAAATGATGTCCAAGAGATTTCAAGTGGTGATGACCTCCGGCCACTTAAAGAACATCTACGAAATGTTATTTCTGAAGACAGTGATGACGATTAAAATATGCGCTTTATTTTATTGTTTCTAAAACATTTATGCATTATGTGCAATGAAGTTTATGTACAATTTGTAATTTTTATAAGTTTATACGATGTATTTGTCTCATAGTTTATGTTTTCTTAACTTTACATGAATTACTTGAATTAAATAAAAATATTGCTTTTGTTGGATATGTCATTGTTGTTTATATAATTTAAAGAAAAAACGATTTTGGAACCTAACCCTACTTTTTCTATGTGATCTAAGTCTCGCATAACATGATTTATATAACGCGGCATTTCTATGGAACCTAACCTAACTTGAGTGTCACCCACATGGTTGGGCTTAGTATTGTTTGACATTTATTTTTATGTTACATTAGTTTTTTTGTAATCCCTGAAGATATCTCATTGACTGAGACAAAATATAGGAAGAATTAAATTTTGTTTTTAATCCTTTCTGAGTGCTGTATATAATCCATTAAGCCTCCAACATGATATGGAACCTAACATCCGCGTTATACGAGGGTTACCTGTAATGGAATTACTTTGTTTTGGATTAAGCTAGCAAGAATGTAATTTTGTTGCAAATTGAAATTGCCAACTCATACTTATTTGTTTAGTATTCAGGTAGACACCTGCTGATGGTGTATACTATGAGAATGTCAGAAGCCAAGTCAGTTCTTTCCAATTTTTTTAACAGGCTTTGTCAACTTCTCCTCCCAGTTATATAGTGAGGCTTGTGGTAAAGTTTCCTGCAAGGATAGAAAAATCAAAATTCCTTGGTTTACTTGGTAGTCAAAGAGAAGAATCATGAAAAAAAATATAGCGTAATGAATGTTCCTGGTAAGTAAGCCAGAGAAAGTAAGAATGTAAAACAGTGTGTAAAAGTAACTAAACAAGTCATGGGAAGACTGAAAAATATTAGGATTTATAGCAAAATGTTCAGATGGCTATTGAGAAAGCTTATTAATAGAAGAATGAATACTGTAAAAGGCATCAAAGAAGATGATGAGATAAAAACTGAAGATATTCTAGATGTCTGCAGTAATACTTGGAAAGATTGTTAACTGAAACAAGAAGTAGAAAATATTCAGTAGGAATGCAGTTGGGTTATATATCAGTATGTGCAGCAGAAAAAGCCATCAAAAATTGAAATATGGAAAAGGTAACTAGTGTAGACAGTATTATTATTAACTGCTGTATTATCTGAGACTTCCAGGGAGTCAAGGAACTCATCCAAGGAGGCTATACATCACCCAAACCAGCTGTCATACATTCCCATAAACATTCACACTAGATGCACTCACTACTTCAACAAGCAAACCATTCCACTCGCTCACCATTCTGTGAGAGAAAAATCTAGCTCTCATCCATTTCTATTAATCATGAACTAGCTTAATTGTCACAGATCCTGCCTGTGTTTTCTCTCTCTCCACCTTCTATATAATGAAAAAACTTTTCATCAGGCGATATCCTATAATACTCATTCAGAAATTTATAGCCCTCTATCATATCAACCCCTCTTTCTCCTACTAACCAGAGTCTGTAGTCTGTGTACTCACAATCTAAATTCCATAATCCTAATAACTCTTCTTTGCACCTTTTCCACATCTTTTTTATTCTGTTGAAACCCAGGAGGCCAAATCTGCACACATTAGTCTAGGTGCAGTCTTATCAAGACCTTGCAGAGAGGTAAAATTTCTTGCTTATCTTTACATGTCAAGGTATTCTTAAGCAATTGCAGTTATCCTCTGAGTTGTATTTACAATATTTGCTATGTGATCTTTGAACTTCAAATTCCTATCTGCTATTAATGCCAAGATCTCTAGCCTCATCACTTTCTTTATATTAGCATAACACCACTAATATAATATTCCATTGGAAATCTCATCCCACTCCAATGCATAACTTTATACTTACACTGAACTAATAGCCCTTTTCATTTGCCCACTTTTCCAGCCTATTCAAATCATTAGTAACTTCTGGATATCAGTAGCATCCCTGATTGTGCCTATCTTTGCATCATCAGCAAACAATTGAACATCTCCTGTTAGATCCTTCCTAATGCCATTAATATATGGATTGAACAACAAGGTCCAAGGACTGAACCTTGCGGGTACACCACTGGTCACCTTAAATCTAGCAGAGTCACACCTGCCATATATCACTTTTTGATACCTGTCTGTCAAACATCCACTTATGTTTATCAAACATCCACTCAAATGCCTTAACAAAATCCAACAGTATCATTGTGTATCCAACTTGGCCATAACTTTGTTATAAAATATGGACAAATTGCTAAAACATGACCTTTCTTTAATAAACCTCATGATGTTTACTGCAGAGTATAGCCTTACCAATACTCTAAAATACCTTACCAATTCCTCTAAAATCTTCATCCCCATACCAGAGATACTGATAGATCATTAGTTAGACACATTGGTTTTTGCACCACCATTCTACTACAGCGCTATCATACATTCTTTCTATTCCTGTGGTTTCTTTCCTGATCTATATTCAAATTTCCGTATTTACTCGAATTACATTCGAGTAAATACGGAATATATCTCGCACCCCTTATTTTACTTTACGAAAAAAGAAATTAAAAAGTTTTGCACATACCTTGCACACAAAATAGTTGAAACAGCAATGCACGATCATGCTCGCAATTTCTGTAGATGGAAGAAAGTTGCCTCCTTACATAATATTCAAAAAGAAAACAATGCCGAAAGGAAAATTTCCCTCTAGAATTCATGTAGAGTTCAAGAAAAAGGGTGGATGGAACTACAACAGTTCAAGTTATGATAGGTTTCACGGTATAAAAAGAACACAGATGGTTAAGAAATTAACTATTTATTAACTTAAAAGCTAATATTTCGCTGGTAATATATCCAGCATCTTCAGAGCACACAACACAAAGTTTGTTACAAAGGCAAGATAACCACAATCCGGTGTAACAGTGGGGACAGTATAAGTGATTGCAGCGTGCAACACAAGACTAAAGTCCTAATATGGCGCCATCTAGGTTAAAAAAAAAATATAAATAAAAATAAAAATCAAAGTTTTGAAATAGTAGTCCAAATGATAAAAAATAAAAGTAATAAATATTAATTTGGTCTTAGGATGACTGTCTCCCAAATCTTTGGTAGATTTATACAGCCATACTTGTTAAGGTTTGGGGTATGTTTCAAGGCTTCTGTTGATTCCAGGAACAACCTCTCTGACTTGTAGAAGCTTCTGTGCATTACTTTTGTTTCTTTCCAATTAATCCTGTGTGCAGGGGTATCCAAAGCATGGTCTGCCAGACCCGACTTACCATAGCGAAAGTGTCGGATATATTTTTTGTGTTCACTGAGGCGGATGTCCACATTTCTTCCTGTCTGTCTGTAGTAGATTTGATGGCAAGAACAGGGCACTTCATAGACACCAGGATGTGATAAAGGAGTGCATTTGTCCTTAGGTGAACGGATGAGAGTTGCTAATTTTTTATAAGGTTTGAATACTGTGCGTAATTGGTGTTTGTTAAGCACCCTAGATATCTTTTCAGATGTGCCTTTAATGTATGGGATGGTGATTGTTTTGTTGTAGTCTTCTGTGGTAAATAGAGGGGATTTCTGGGTAGCATTTAGTATGTCATCTATTTTACGGGGATTATAACCATTGTTTAAGAAGGTTTGACGTAGGTGAGAAAGTTCAGCAGTGAGAGCAATGTCATTGGAACAAATTGCTCTAGCTCTATGGGTTAGTGTTTTTAAGATACCATATTGTTGAGAAGGGTGGTGGTGTGATTGTTTGTGTAAGTATCTCCCTGTATGTGTGGGTTTTCTGTAAACAGAAAATGATAAGGAACCTTCTGGAAGACGTGTGATCAGTGTGTCCAAGAAAGGCAGGCAGTCATTGGCTTCTAGTTCCATTGTAAAGTGGATTTTAGGATGCTGGCTATTTAGATGCACTAAAAATGTATTCAATGTGTCTGGGCCATGTGGCCAAATGGCAAACACATCGTCAACATAGCATAGCTAGAGGCTAGGTTTGAGAGTGGCTGTGTTGATAGCTAATTTTTCCAGATGTTCTATGTAGAAGTTGGCTAAGGGGGGAGAAAGAGGTGAACCCATAGCTGTCCCATCTACCTGTTTGTATATTTTCCCTCTCCATGTAAAATAACCTGCCTGTACTGTGAATTTAAATAGCTGGTATATATCTGGTGGAAATTGTGAATTTAGTAAGTTAAGTGTTTCAATCGGTGGTACATTAGTGAATAATGAGGTGATATCAAACCTCACCATTAGGTCTGAACTATTTAAGGTGTGGTTTTCTAAAATACTTTTTAGGTGGGTAGAATTTTTAACAAAAGAGGGAGAATTATTTGTGTAAGTGGTTAGTAATTTTGCTAAATGTTTGGCTAGTTTATATGTAGGACTGTTTATACTATCTACAATAGGACGTAAAGGTGTACCTTGTTTGTGTATTTTTGGAGCACCATATATTCTGGGTGCTTTAACGTGTATGGGTTTAAGTTTTTTGACACTTTTTTTAGGCCAGGCACAACACAAAGTTTGTAACAAACTTTGTGTTGTGTGCTCTGAAGATGCTGGATATATTACCAGCGAAATATTAGCTTTAAGTTAATAAATAGTTATTTTTTTAACCATCTGTGTTCTTTTTATACCGTGAAACCTATCATAACATGTCTGACGAACACATAAGCCTATCCACACGTACAACAGTTCAAGATTGGATTAGAACAGTTTGGGACAAATGGCCACGGGCCTTATTTCAATGCCTGATTTCCTCGTGTGGGATAGTTTTTGCAGACACTTTAGATCTGAAAGTTATTTTACCTGAAATAGTAAAATAACTTTCAGATGTGAAGACTGATGTGGCCATTTTTCCTGGTGGTCTTATTACTTGTCTACAGCCCTTAGATGTATCAGTCAATAAACCATTCAAGAACAGCGTCTACACGGAGTAGATGGCAGCTGGCAGCTACAACCTGACTCCAGCAGGGAAGATTAAGAGATCATCATTAGAAATGTTGTGTAACTGAATTTTGAGAGCTTGGGACATGATTTCACCAGAAATAATTGCCAAGAGTTTTTTTAAAACTGGCATCTCTAATGCCCTGGATGGGAGCAAATATGACATTATTTGGGTAGATAACCTTGACAATGCACACAAGGAAACCACTCTCGAGGCCAGAAGTAGTGATAGTGAATTTGAGATTCTTAGTAAGTCATACTCACTTTCAGTTTTTTTTTTAAATCATGGTGAACTTATGATTCCGAAATGATAAAAGAACAAGCAATAATGAAACTGTTTTAATTTAATTACAGAAGCATTGTTGCTAAAGGTTCAGATATATTGCGTGGTGAAGGTGAGCGGCCGATCGCATAAATGACGTTGATAATTAATGAATTATTCATTAAGTATCATTAATGAATACTGAGGATTTAATTATAAACATCAATTTAGTTTTTTCCTAAAAAATAATTGCTGAAAATCCCCACATATATCTCGCACTATGATTTTTTAACTTTAATTTTGGGAAAAAAGTGCCAGTTATATTTGAAGAAATATGGTATTCAAAACTTGTTAAAGGCCTTTCCAATTAGGCTGACATTCCATCTGTCCCTTGCCAAATTCTTATCTGGTTTATGCAAAAATTCTTCATCCTCATTCTCTAGTGTATACTGTATTTGCCGGCATATAAGACGCACTTTTTTCCTTTGAAAATAGGTCTGAAAAATAGGGTGCGTCTTATACGCCAATACTCAGTTTTTTATTATTTTCCTTTCTGGAAATTTTCTCTGTTCCGAGTTACACGATTTCTTTATTGCTTCCTTGCGGTGTGTGTGAGAGCATTCCAGTTATGTAGAGCAGTGTTTCTCAAACTTCAGACATCCACGTTCATATGATTGGTGCAGTATTAACAAAAGATCATGCTACTAAATGACAAAGACAAGCTGACAGTTGAGTTGAAATGCTAATTCTCTTCAACTGAATTCCTTATATAATATCTGAAACACATTCACCATATATTTCTTCATTTTAACAGGTTCACTCAAACAAAACCATACGTTGCACCCACAACATATGGTTTTGCTTGAGTCATGCAGCATTTTCTATGGGACATGCAATTCATTAGTTAGTGCCGTTTTTATCGGAGTTGTCTCTAATTGCACTGTTTGTTGAGAAACATATTGCACAGCCTGCAGATGTCTCTGTACCTTATTCAGTGATATACAATAGGAACGTTTTACGATCTCGAACTTCACGGATACATTGAATTTTATAATATGTGTTAATGATGCATAGCTAAAAATTGCCATGTATCCCCTGGGTTATGCATACCACACTTTAAGAAACACTGACGTAGAGTTCAGTGTTTCTCAAATCGACGGTTGCAGCTGTGAACGGTGATAAATTTCTGCCGTTAAATTTTCTCTAAATTTCTTGGCAAATTATGGCTGAAAAACGTCGACATTGTTATAATATTACATATTAAGCCCACTGTCACTTGAAAGCTCAATTAACTGTTAATTTTTCGATAACGAAAGATCGTTCTCGTGACTGCAAGCCTGAAATGGATCATGAACCCACAGAAATTTCTTATAAAAGTTATTTGGAAAATATGTTTCCAAATTCTGTTTCAGAATTTTGAGGTGGACAAAACGCTTTCCCAGTGGTTAAATTCTAAACTAATAAGTTTCGGGGTCCTATACAAAATAATCAGTTGTATTTACCTTTTGAATACTATCTGGGGAAGCTCCCTTTCATCATGCGTTTGTAATCAGGCTATTGTTGATATTGATTTATATACACATTCAAAACTGTAAACAATTGTTGAATAATAACAAAATAATGTAGGCATAATTACCGTAAAGGGAGAAAAGTCACAAAACAGAAAAATGTTCCTACAAAATAACCAATTGTATTTACCTTTGAATGAGATCCACTGGTCGAGTGTCCAGCAAGTCAGCAAATCTTTCCTTTCGTTCAGCATATTAATATTATCGCATTGCAACTGATGGGAATTCTGTGTTTCTGTGGATTCGTTACAGACCTCTTTCTCTTCAGAAACTACGCACAAACTGTCATTACAAACTCATTTTGTATTATCACTGTCATCCGAGCTATTTTTCCATTTAAAGAAGGTATCAATGTACTTATTCATAATACCATACTTACTTGAATATAACTTGTCCTCGCATGTAACTCGTATCCCTGATTTTACTTTTCGAAAAAAGAAATGAAAAAGTTTTGCATATACCTCGCAAATGAAAAAAAACTGAAATAC
The DNA here is from genome assembly GCF_054136105.1 of Typopeltis vanoorti. Taxonomy (NCBI): domain Eukaryota; kingdom Metazoa; phylum Arthropoda; class Arachnida; order Uropygi; family Thelyphonidae; genus Typopeltis; species Typopeltis vanoorti. The sequence continues at coordinate 75,661,585 of NC_143571.1, forward strand.
ATTCATGGCGGGAGATAGTCGTTTGCTCGCGTGGTAAACAACATGTCCTGCCCAATAGCCACTATATTGCAGAGGCAAGAAAAACAAGTACTTTTATTATGTCAGTGAATAAGGTACCAGCAGTCTGCATAATATATTTCTCAACAAATAGCGCAATTAGAGACAACTGGGATAAAAACAACACTAATTAATGAATCACATGTCCTTTCATACAGAAACTATGCTATTTAGACTCAAGCAAAACCATATGTTGCACCAGCAAACACAGTATCTAACTAAAAACTATTCTTATTAATTAGATGTGTGTGAGTTTGCCTGCCCCAAAGCAGCAATAAAGTTTAACCGGAGGTGTTAAAATTCGTAAACGTGTTAAAACTTAGAAATATATATGTATAGTGAATGTTGTTATGGCAGTTTCACATATGGAATTCGGTTGAAGAAAGTTAGCATTTCAACTCAACTGGCAGCTTGCTTTTATCTTTCATTCATGCGAGTTCCTAAAAATATATAAATACTGAGATTAACTCACAACACACTTTGTTCAAGTATTACTTAGCACTTCTGAAGATATATTGAGCCTTGGTTGAAGGCGGAAACCCTTCAACAATAAAAATCAATAAACAAGAAGCAATTGGTTGAAATGGTCATGTGGACAACACATGTTCACTTCAAATCTGACAAAACAGCAAGGGAAAGTGGAAGCAATAAAACTATATTGCATCATTCTGCCGCTACAAATTAAAATAGTGGCAGAATGTTCATGGAATGAACATTCTGCTGCTATTTTTATTTTATTTTTTAAGTATCCATTTTATTTCAATAATTTTTACTTATTCAATTTTAATTTGTTTTGTTTGGATAATTAAAATATATAGATTTATTTGGTTAATTTAAGTCTGCCTGCGACCACAGTTTGAGAAACACTGCTATAGGGTACTCTCACCTGATTGCTAATTCATAAGTAGTATAGAAATAGAAGACACAACACAACATAAATAAAAAAATGAATTTTAATTAGGAAAAGTATTTTGGAAAATTTTTTAGTGTATTTTAACTTTTTCTTTTGGGGGGGGGGGAAGGGAAGGGCCCCTCCCTGAGTGTGCTGCTGCATGGAACCAAGGATAGTATTCTCCTAAGTTGGTTATAATTTCCAGCTTTGTAGTTCAGCATGTAACCATTCCTAATTGGAACATCAGTATAATTAGCTACTTTCCAGGAAAGCACATAAAATAGTCATCATTGTTTGAATAATTAAGTTACTCATAATGATCACTTATTTAGTACTTATCAGTCTAATTTGGCAATGCATTTTGTTGTCACCTGCAATTGAACTGCCAGGTCTGTAGCAACATCTCACCATGTATTTCATCCTGTTAGCCTCCACTTCACACTAGATAGCTTCAAACTCACTGCTACATGGGACATTATTACCATTATTGCTTTCATGCATGTCTTCCCTAACTGGACTTAAGTCATCTGATATCATTAGCAGTACCCTTCCCCTTCTCTCCTCTATCTCTTCTGTCATGCATAAAAATACTATACACTTTGCACTCAATCTAAGTTACAACTAATTCTGATAGCCAGGTTTCACTAATGCTAACAAATCTTAGGCCACAGCATATTCAATAAAGCAACAAGCTCAACTCCTTTGTCCTTGATGCTCCTGGCATTTGCTTTTAGACATAAATTACCACCTGGCCTTTTCTTATACTTAAATATGCAACCTGCTTGGTCTTGTTTTACAACTTTCTCTTTTCTGTTCCCAGACATAGTCAGAAGGTCTGAACCTACATACATCTCCACCAGTTTGTCATATGCATAACCATGTTCAATGCCATTCATATCTTTATCATGTTTGCATACCATAGCTGAACTTCCACACCCATTCTTGCAATTCCTCCCATGATGATCTAGTTTCCCTGACTCTGCAGTAAGCCTCATCCCAATATGCTATGTCCCTCTTTATACGAGTCTTTTCTGTCATCAAACACACCTCACACATCTAAAATTCACATCCATTTCTTCTACACAGTCTGTGCATTGAATCATTTGCTATCATATCTCTCCTTCTTAACTCAGTACTGTCGTATCTCAAGCAAACCTACAATCTTTTCCTCTTTTCTTTCTTGCTTCTTCCAACAGATCTTTTATATTCTCTGTCAGAGAATATTTGTCTGTACTTAAATCATTAGTTCTAACAAGAACTATCATGTTTTGTTTTGTTTTTTTTTTACATTTGTTATGTCTTTAATTTTGGCCTTTTGGAAACTAGAAGTAGTGACTCCATTGGCAGGCACAAATTTTATGATTGAATCACCATACCATATCATTTCATTTCTTTTTTTTTCTTAGATTTTAATTGACTTACCTTGTTATTATTGTTATTCTTACCAAGTTCAGTGGTTTCCTGCCTCTTCTTGTTCTGAACCACTCTTCTTGTCCTGTTTAAGTTTCATTAAATGTTTTTCCACTTTTTCCAGTTCTTTTGTTGATTTCCTAATAATTTCTTTTAACTGGGATATTTCCTATGTCAGATTATTCTTGGTTACATTATCAACTTCACTTCACTGCTGAAACATTTCTGCTCATTGGGACAAAAGTTCTCCTCAGTAGTAATTACTTTAGACACTAAAAACTACAACAATATACTAAAGATACACTGATTAACAAAACACTCAATATATCAACAAAACCAGTTTTGTTGATTTTTGAGCTTTGTAACAGAGCATCTTCACAACAGCCAGATATGTGACCAGCAGTGGCTGCTGCACTGTGTAATTCAGAAAGCTTTATCAGAAGGTTGAATTCCAGATGATTGGAGTAGACTTTCATAGTACCTGATGATGTGAGAATTACAGAGGAATTTTCCTACTGAGTGTTCCAGGTAAGATTAATGCAAGCATACTCAAAAATAAGAGAAATTATGAAAGAGAAACTTGGAGAAGAGGTAGCTGGGTTGGTTCAATCCAAATAGGTTGTTGGAGTCACATTTTCAGTTTAAGACACATAGTTCAGAAATCATAGGAATATAAGGATCTATATTTAAGTTTTGTAGATCTGGAAAAGGCAAAAGTGACAAGAGAAAATCTGTTTAAAAATTGCAGAAGTGCCATAGAAGTCTGAAATGTAAGATCTGACAGTATTAGAGTCCCAACAGGTAACAGACTAATTTGGAGTGAAATTGTTAATAGGAAGTTAGTAATGTAAACGTTTCATGTAATGCCATTATTGTATCCTGCACATTGCATTGAGAGTACATATCACAAATTTGATGATAAGTCCACATCTAGTCCTGCACCTTTACTAACCACACTCTTACACAACTTTTAGTGATGATCTCTTGTTTTCTCCCATATGGTAATGTATTCTAAAAATTTTTTAACATGTTCTGTAAAAGCCCTTACCTATCATCTAGACTTCGTAACCCACAGACCTTCAGTATTTCACCAAACCATTCATTCGCTTGTCTCTGAATTCTCTTTTCCATTTCCACATCTGAAGAAATCCAGCTGACCAAACCTGTCCAGTTGAGGTTGTCCCAAAGTCTTATAAAGAAGGAAAATAAACTTCTTTATCCCTTCTTGTTAGTGTGCTTCTTTACATCCATGATTCTTTCAGATATTTTGCCCACATTTTGTAATATTTTCTTAGAACTTCAAGCATTACTCCTGAATTCCTAGCATCATCAATTCTTTCATAATAGTTACATCTATGTAAAACACAGCCTGTAGTTTTTCAGAATGCATAAGTTTTTCCAAAGTGCATAACTTTCACACACATTGAAGTGGCAGCCATTATCCTTTTCCAAATTACCAGTCTACTTAGATCATTCAGGAGGATCTGTATATCACTGTTATTAACAGTTTCTCTCTGCAGTTTAGCTTCATTAGTCTCTGTCACATATGTTACAGTTATTACCTTGCTTGGATGATATACCCTTTCAGAGTGGTTACTCAGTAGCTCAGCTATTTTGTCTACTTTTGTCACCTCTCTACCATCAGCACTCATTAAAGTTATCTTTCCATAGTTATTTTTTCTACTTGCTACATAACAAAGGAGCTCTTTGAAATTTCTTTCTTGCTTGCTCAGCTAATTTTTTTCTCATAATCTGAATTTGCCTTCCTTACCATACTGGTCACCCTTCTTGTCTGATCCTTGTACCATTCATAAGCTTGCTGGTCACCTTTCTGCTTATGTACCCTTCACAATATTTTCTTTTTTTGTAGCTCATCCTTAAGGATACTACTCATCCATCTAACATCTGTCTGATTTACCTCTTGACCTTGGGTGTACAGTTTGATATTCCTTCCTCTTTGACTATCCCTCATCCACTGTGAATATCTTTCTCTTGATTTTTTGATTCCCTTGACATTGTATTGGTTGACTTTGGCACCATTAGCTGCACTATAATAACATATATTATTATAGTGGAGCTAATGGCACTAAAGTAAATGGATACAATGACAGGACAATACATCATTATTCAGAGAATTTAACATGAGGAACTTTGTGAGATGCAGTATGTATAAGTCAAACACTACACTCTGAATTAAAAGTATATAATATACTAACTCTAACAGAAATGAAATCAAAATCATGTCTACTCCTGCATGTCTACTATTCATTCTCCAACACAGAACCGCATAATTACTCTCTCCAGCCTCCTCTGATCCATTGGCCAAATCCAAAACTTTTGAACCTTGTGTTCCTTCTATTACCTGTTGCCTAAGACATTTGTCCCTCAAGAATTCCAGAAATTCCATTTCCTTAATACTGCTGCAGGCAGTTTCCTCTTCCTGTACTGCTGTAGTTTAAATCTCCAATAATGATCATTGTTTTCACACTTGCCAAGCTCAATCGCCTAAATATCTCCTGATCTTCACTGCTTCCCTGGTTTATAGCAACACCCCACTAAATATCCTGTCCTGCCTACCTCCACTATACCATATGCACTCAAAACTATTAGTGCCATTTCCATTCAAATCCTGTGCTCTGAGAGGACACAACTCATCACTTATCATAAGCAATACTCCAAAGTCCTATCCTGCTGAAAAATGGTATACCTTGTGTCAGTATATCATCATCTATCAATGATGTGTTGCTGATCCCAATAATCTTGAGACAGGCTGAAAGTATCAGTACCACTAATTCTTCTTCTTTATTCTGAATACTCTTGGCATTAGTATAAAGAAACATCAATGCATTTTCAATGTTTCTATACCCTATCAACATTCCCTTCTGCTCCACTGCATTCTACATTAGATCATGTGTTCCTTTCCTTCCAGTCACCTATTTACACAAGCAGCTACCCCATCCACCCTGATAATTCTAGTTTCTCTGCAAAAACACTTTTCACCTGCTCAGAGAATAACATTCTCTCCAGGTATCTACATCCTTCATTATAATATAGGCCATCTCTTGCATACAGTTCTTTTCTTTCCTCAAATGCACTCCAAGCATCTCTTTTGGCACATTCTAACTATCTTATCATTCACCATTGATGCTCTCCACAGGTATGACAATGCAGAGCTGAGAAGAAGAGCATCAATGGTGAATGATAAGATAGTTAGAATGTGCCAAAAGAGATGCTTGGAGTGCATTTGAGGAAAGAAAAGAACTGTATGCAAGAGATGGCCTATATTATAATGAAGGATGTAGACACCTGGAGAGAATGTTATTCTCTGAGCAGGTGAAAAGTGTTTTGCAGAGAAACTAGAATTATCAGGGTGGATGGCAGCAGGGGGCCTCTTTTGTAAATAGGTGACTGGAAGGAAAGGAACACATGATCTAATGTAGAATGCATTAGATCACCTCTCTCTCAGTTGTCTACTATACAGCCTCAAGTATGAACCTCAGATCTCTCACCACCTGATTCATACTGCCTCTTAACACGTTCATTGCCAACCACGCGATATTGCGTGATACAAGTTCTCACCGGTCGGCCGATCACGCTTTATTGCGTGGACGCCGCTATCAAGTTTCTAAGCGGAATAGTATAGTGGCCACAGCAAAACAGCACATAATATTTATATTGGCCACTAGGGAAGGGATCGACTTTCGTGGAGTGGGGATGGCCGCCAGCCATTGTCTATTGTTTATGTTAGCCAGTGCGCACAGTGGCGGCATTCGGACAAGGCGACGACGCGACGATTTTGTTTGTTATTCGTTAATTTAGCGTGCTTGAAGTTTGGTTTTTATTTATTTTGAGTATTGTTTTTGTTTTTTTTAGTAAGTTCCCTATAAATGTTGATTTTTGATATTTTTTTCTATTTGCATGTTATTTTTAAAAATTCTATGTGATTATAAAAGACTGATAATTAAAGTTATAATTATTATATTTAAATGTTTTTTATTTGTAAAATATATAACTTATTTGACCGAATTGCATATCAAGCAATATCGCGTAATAGATATTTAGAGTACATAAATCCTATGTACATAATAATAAAAGCATATAATAATATATTTAACTTATTTTGAGCACAATAACAACTAAATAAAAAAATAAAAAAAATTGGCCACCACATGAAATTCCAATTTTCAGCTTGGCAATGAACGTGTTAAGTCATTTGTACCCATTATCACAATCATCCATCCACTCTTTCACCTCACTTAATTTGCACTGGGTATCAGTTCTCCAGGCAAACACTCCTATGACATTCTATTTTGCACTGCACTGATCATTGAATCTCCATATATCACATCTCCTACCACTCTGTTCCTCTCTCTCTCTCTCTCTTTTCTCTGATACTTTCTGTCCTTCCTCTCCCAATTACCTGCTGCTTTCCTGACATCTCTCCATCCTAACTCTGGCACTGTGCTGCCTTCCTCTTATTTTCTCTCTTTCCCTAGTTCTCCTATTCTCTCCCCCTTCTATTGGAGTCTCTCCTGTCATGCTTCTTCTTTTAGGGCACCTATGTCACTACACTTCCTAATTTCATATCCTTATTCATATGGCACTCATCTTCCTCATCCTCAATTATGCTACTTCACTCTCTTTTGGCATGCACTCATTTCTGACATAATGCTGCTGAAGTCTGTTATGCTTAACCCCTTCTTATTTGCTACATTTTAAGTAGACCTGCACTGCCTAGGTTCTCACCTGCCACATTTCTAACTGCCAGGTTGTGAACATGCTGCAAACACTGCAGCATGGAAGATTAACAAAACATTGCACTCTTTGATTCGAAAAGACCTGGGTTCAATTCTTGTCGTGACGAGGGGAATCCTCTTGTGAGCTTTTTAATTGAAAGTGAGCTAGCCGATCTCATACAGAGGCAGCAGGGTTTTTTCTCCCAGAAACTCAGATTTTTCATCCTGCATACAGACAAAAATGCTGTTGTTGGTGATGATGGATGGTAGAGGTATTGAGTAGTGTCACAATAGGTGAATTAAGTGGTATTGGAAAGGGTGAGATGTATTTAGCGAAGTAGAGTAGAGTGCTCTCCTGCAGTGAGTCCTTCAACTCCTTAGAGGTGTCACACAATAACAATAATAATAATAATGATGCCATGTAAAATGTATTCCTTAAATGATTGCAGGCTTGGCAATAACATATCGACAAAATGAACTGCTGTAGCCACTATTATTCAAACACTGACAAAATATACATAAAATATTATGTTAACATACAAATTAGAGAAGGGCAAACTATCTACAGACTATATGTATTATCTATATTAGACTCACTGTAAATTTAAAGCAAAACTCCAATAAATTATAACAGAAACTTATCTTTTTTTCACTGCCATCTTGTAACTCATCCAACTCTAATGTAGGGATCCCAGATGTCCCGTAAAATACGGGATCATCCCATTTTTGGCTAATGTGTCCCATTGTCCCGAGAAAACTCTTCGGAACAGCTTTTTGTCCCATATTTTAGAGTACAAGACTGAACAACAAAATCGATGTGTTGCAATTTCTATTCTGTTACAAACATCGCTCTCCGTCATTACAGGGAACTGTAGATGAGTTATTTTCTCAAGGCGAGTGATGGCAACACTGCAACAATGATAAGTTTTGTGTCTATAGTAGTAAGTAAAAAACTATTTGAAGGCAACTTAAAGTGGCTTAATGAAAATATGCAGCCTAACAATTTGATTTACTATTTCTTTATTTATACTTAGTAAAGTGTGTGCATAGTAAACCTTCCCACGCACACACACACTTGGAAAGTTAGAATTATTTTGTAAGACATATGTGATGGATGCGCATGCTAAACTTTCACCCTCAATCATAAGTGTCCCGTATTTTTTTCCAATGTATCTGGGATCCCTACTCTAATGCCACCCTCTGGCAGATAGGGTTCTGGATGTCTGGAAAGTATGTGATTGCCACTCATGAAATATTGTAATCCTGTTGTACTATGGGTGGGCTATGGATTGTTTTTATTATTTCTTTATTTATTTTTTGTATTTTTAAAATTTATTTTTTACATAATCTGGAAGTCCTGCTCTAGAGATTTAACATTGAACTTTTTTTGACCCACTTCTGGCCTCTAATTAGAAGGATAATGGTCTCACACAGATGATTCATCTCCTACCTTAAGGCAATCACGAATATTCATGCTGATCTGTATGACAAGATCCGAGCCTGCAGCCTCCTGGTTGGAGAGTAATCACATTAATCTTTCAGCCATCCAGGTCAGAATGAAAGTAGCAGTGATAGACCTTTGTGTTCTGCCACTGAAATCCAGAAAATGTGCTGGGGTAGTGATGTCTAAGTAGAAACTCAAATGTGCAATAATTGGGCAAGAATGTGTATAGTAAGTGTGAGAACCATATTTTTTTGCTTGGAGAATGATGAATGATTATATTATGTTGCCAAGAGCAAATTATGGGTGCTTTGTCAGTGAATGAATTTAAGGAGAGGTATGGGTATTATGTAAATAATGGTTAGTGTGCACTTCCCACAATGTCTTTGAACTCCGTAGAAGTCCATGTATAATGATAAAAAGACTCAGAGGAAACCTAAGATTTATTATACAGGTGGCTCCCGGGTTATGGATGACCCGACTTACAGCATTCCGTACTTACGAATGGGCTCCCAAGACTACCCATAAGGATAATTGATAATTTGGGAACTGTGTACCCTCAATTCTGTGATGATTTTCGTGACTTCACTGAAGAAGACATCGGCGAAGCCAGAAAAGTTGTGGTGGACAGTGGCAATGCATCATTGCAATTGGACATCAATGAAAATGATGTCAATTTACTAGAGTCCCATTCACAAGAATTAACCTTATGGAGATAGAGAAGCCGCTGATAGAAAACACAAGAACACGAAGAATCAGAAGATCCAGAGCCAAGAAAGTTTACCACAAAAGAATTAGCTGAAGCCTTTCGTCTCATTGAAGCAAGATTTGCTAAACTTGAGGAGCAAGATCTTAACATTGAGCAGTTTACAAAGGTTTAACATGCAGTTAGTGAGAACATCAGCTGCTACAAGGCTATTTATGATGAAAAAAAAAAAGAAAAAAGCTGTGCAAACAACTCTTGATGTCTTTTTGAAGAAATCGACTTCAGTGGTAAGCTCCCCTCCTCCAGCTGCAGAATCAAATCCTGATTTTTCAGCACCAGAATCTGATCCTGATTCAATTCCTAATTCTCCAGCACCCATTCCATCCTCTCCAGCACCATCTCCATCATTATCTTTGATTAATGTTAGCCTGCCTTCTGTTTATGTTCTATTTGTTTGAATTAAAAGAAAGAACACGGTAGTTTCTGTAACTTATTATAGTACAGGGGTATTCTTATTACAGTATTACACTGCATTACTATTGTCACATATGCGCTGTTCATCAGGGATCCGAGTTACATACAAATCTGACCTAAAGATGTTCTCAGGAATATATCTCGTCCAGAACCTGGGAACTGCCTGTACTTTCTACGTAATATCATTGTTTTCTTCCCTTTAATACTCCTTGAAGGGATATCCAATATGCATATTGTGTTTTTGGAGTCATCATAACTAAGTAATGAAATGCTCATATAATCTCAACAAGCATAAGTTCATTAAATTATCCAAATTTGAACAGTTGATATTCAAGGAACATCCTTCCATCCATTGATGATAAACTACCAGTATATAACACAAATCAACAAAAGCAAATACTACTTTCAGAAGGTTGAATATCTATATATCATCCATATATCATAATGAAACCAAAAAAAAACAGCAGTGTGAAAACATTATTATTATGAATCAGACATGGAAATAAACAAAGAAGTGAGGGGCCAATTAAATAATTTTCAAACTGTTTACATAATAAGCTAAAAAAATTTTTTTGCCATGTATAACAGATGATGAATTATATCTGGCCAGCCTGGTGTTGGCTGAGTGATTAGCATATCTGCTCTCCAGCCAAAATGCTGTGGGTTTGAATCCTGTCTTGGGCACAGATGTTTGTGATTGTCTGTGAGAAAATACTAGTGGTGGTGGACAGTAAACGGACAGTTATAGAGTAGGTATCCTCCGTCAATGAGTCTTTGGACTCCTTGGAGCTGTCACGTAATAATAATAATAATATAAAATGACAAAGGGTGAAAAAGGTATTGCCAGTGAAATAAAAACATGGAAGTCATGTACTGAGAATGTATAGAGCAGAAATTCAAAGAGTAGCTTTGACACAAATCCCAGAAGGAAGAAAAAAAATCCAAAACTAACTTAGTGAAGGATGACAAAGAGAGAGAGAGAGAGAGAGAGAGGCTGGATGGGAGGCCAGGGATTAGTTGCAAAGACAGGAGTAACTGGAAGAGATGAATCTTAGCCTTATATGTCACAGGGCGAAAAGGATACAGTAGGACTTCTTACTGCTTGCACTCAAGTTTGGATTGTTTCTACTAGTTGCTCAATTATAGCATTGTTGTTTTGTGACAAGTGCTTTTCTCTTCTGAAAATATTTGATAATTCAACAAAATATTGAAATGTTCAAATCCAACAAAATGGTGGAGTTACATCCATTAAAATAAGCTAATGCCTAAGCGATGATACTTCAAAACCAAATTGAATATAGGAATAGGTAATAGAATAAGCCCAGATTAGGCTTATTTTATTACTTATGTATTTTGGGCAGTCAGTGGAATAATGTTATCTGGAATAAGACAAAACACCCAACTAGTAGTATATACAAGACAGCATTCCAAGTAAATTTAGCATATGAATATGAGAGAGTTGGGTTAAATAGAAAATTGTTGGGATAGACAATTCTTGAAGCAAACTGATGCCTTCAGTGGCAGAACTGTATTAAAAATAAAGAGAAAGGGCTTTGACATTACTGATATTAAAGGTGTTTAACCAGTGGTGTGGTCATTTAAATTGCTTAGCTAATCATATATTTGAAGTAAAGCACAGAAAGGACCCAGACTAAGATCCATCATGAATTGATGTAGGTGGAGTGTCATAGAAGCAAGACAGGTGAGAGCTGAACTTTTTGCAGTAACAAATAACAGACCAGTTTGGAAGCTATATGAGAGGTTAATCTTGAACAGACTAAGTCCAGAAATAGAGAAAGTGCTGATAAAAGAACAGGCAGGATTTAAGCCAGGAAGATCATGCACTGGACAAGTATTAAACTTAATACAGTTTATTGAGGATGGCTTTGAAAGAGGATTAGCAACAGGAGCTGTATTTATAGCTTTGACAGCAGCATATGACACACTAAATCTTAGAAAGCTTATAGTCAAAATTTACAGCATGACAAACAGCTGTTAGTTAGTTGGAGATATTTAGATCGTTGCTGTTGAGCAGGAGATTCTTTGTTGATTTTCAAGGAAAAAAGAGCAGATGGCATATCCAGAAAAATGGTCTACCTCAGGGAAGTATGCTATCTCCCCTCCTCTTCAATATATATATATATATATACTAATGACCAACCTATAAACTCACGGTCAAGAACCTTCTTATATGCAGATGACTGAGCAATAGCTTATCAAGCAAAATCCTTTGATGACATTGAGAAGCAGCTCACACCAGAGCTAGAAACCCTTACAGTTTACTATAAGGAAAACCAACTGAAACCAAATCCCAGTAAAACCCAAATGTGTCTTTTCCATCTCAATAATAGGGAGGCGAGGAGCGAGTTGAATATAGAATGGAATGGTGTGAAACTGGTCAATTATCCAAATCTTACTTACCTAGGTGTTACATTAGATAGGATCCTAAATTATAAGCAACACATAGAGAAGACAGCAGCTAAAACTCAAACACGTAGTAATATTCTGCACCAATTTAACATCATCTTGGTGGAGTGCAAATCAACAAGTACTGCACACCACTGCAGTGGCACTCTGCTTTTTGACAGCTGAGTTTGCTAGCCCTGTTTGGGAAAGATCATCACATGTCAAAATTATTGAAAAGGTTCTTAATGAAACATGTTAACACGTTAAAAGCTGCGTTAAGCCTACAAAAATTGACCATCTATACTCACTGTCTGGTATTGCACCTCCTCACATCAGAAGGACTACACAGAGTAGATATGAGCGGAAACAACAACTAAATGATGAATGGCATGCTTTGTATGGACATGTTGCAGTACATAAGAGGCTAAGATCAAGGAAAAGTTTTATTCACTCATTGGAACCATTGGTTGATTCCATAAAAGCTACAAGGTCAACAATTTGGCAAGAACAATCTCCAGAGGCTCTGAACTTAAACGACTCTCTTCCTTCCGGCTTACATCTTGACTGGCAAAGATGGAAGACATTGAATAGACTTCATTCTGGAATGGACAGATAAAAGCAGAATATGGCCAGATGGGGCCACACAGACAATGACAGCTGCTCATGGGGTGAAACACAAACATGGATCATCTTCTGCAATGCTGCTTAATAGACATTAATAATATATGTACCCGAGAAGATTTAATGCAGTGCAATGAAATGGCTTTAAAGTATATATTAGTCACTGGATGAGTGAAATTTGACATTTTATGTTTTTGCTTAATGTTTCATGCAAGTGGCATTTTTGTCTTTTAATGTATGCTTTTAATCCCTATTCTTTTAATGTCTATTTCTTTAAATGTATGCATATAATCATTTATATGTATGTATACATTTTCTGTAGTTCGCACCCGAAATACATAAGTTTGGAATAAAATTGTTGGTAGGAAACAAGTTTGGAATAAAATTGTTGATAGGGAACTAGTATGGAATCCTAATTGTTGGATTATTGCATTACATTACTTGGGGAATATACATACCATAAAATATTTTTTTATGTTTATGTTAATAAACACAAAAAATGTTAAACAGACAAAAAAAACATCTGAAATTTCATCATCCATTTTATTTACAGGCATTTTTGTCAGCATACAAGGACTCTGTTGAACTCTGAATGGTCTTGTGACTTCGTTTCAAGAGATCATACAGATTTCAACATGTACAACTTAGCCTATTGAATTGTTCATAGTAGAAAATACTTGCATTTGGTAAGATTCAGATAATATTGTTTAAAGTGTAAAATATTAAGATAATAAAATATAGCACTTAGATATTCTACTTAAATATTCTACTGAGCTATATGTAAGAATAGGTCCAAAGGTTTGGTACGGTTAGTGTAAGCGCCTGAGGCTGTGTAATATTAGGAGCAGGTGTGCATAACAACAGTCACGTGATTTCCTGCTGCAGAAAAAAAGTGCTGACATCATTCAGAGTATGAGACTAACATAGCACCGCACAAGGTGTTTCAGGAGAGGATAGGAGGCATTATGTGATGCGTAATATAAGGGATTGCAGGAGCAGGAACAAGGCTTTTTTTTCCTGAGATCTCGTGGTTGTAAGGAGAAAGGAGGTAGCTGGTTCCAGGCAGAACGGCGGGCGAGGATGCGTGGCAGCGGGAAGTTTGAATCGAGCAGTTCCTGAATTTACGGACAGAGTTTCCAGCACGATGAAGCTACCGCTTTCATGATAAGCGGGTGCTGAGTCGTCGATGTTCCCATGAAGTCCACAGAACAAAGATAGCCACTGTGCGTATCAAGGATAGCCACTTAGCAGAGATATAACACTGCACGTTGTCCAAACAAAGAATCGAGTCTCGGGTATCCACAACAGTATCAGCCAGCAGACCCATTCAGAAACCATGTGAAGGTAATGTAGACGTTTTATTATTTGTAATTTGGAAGCCTGTGAGTGAGTGAAGAAATTTAGATGCAAGAGACTTGATAAAACAGAACAATATCAACTAGTGACTTTTAAGTAATTGCTCAATTAGACTTGAGCCTGACATCGAGATTGTTAAGACGAGTTTGATAAAGTTGCAGAGATAGGAATTGTTATAAGTGTAATGTGTTAAGTGACGATTAAGTATAAGCAGTTTACCAAGAATTAAGATTTTATATGTCTGGGACAAACCCTGAAAGAAACTAGCTTTCCTAACTTAGTATTTGTATGAGATTGCAATCTTAATTAGTGTATATTGAAGTTATAGAATCAACATGTGTTCTTTTTCTAAACTGAGTCTTGCTTGATTAAGAGTGTCAACTCACCGCTCTAAAAATACGTACTTGTCGCGGGAGAGTAAAGTTAAAGTGAGAAATTTTGGCCACGACTGACTGAGGGAGTTAATGGATAGTTACATATTCTGGGTTATTGGAAGTATCTCCCTGAGTAGTATAATTTGTTATTATAGAGCATAAACTGGCGCAGTCTTTAAATTAAATAAATGTGTTTATGCTTGAAAAGGAGAGAGAGCCAAGAATCCAGGTTTGTACTTAGAGTGATTGGTGCATTTGAATGGTGCGACATAAGTATATTTGTATATATAACAACACAACAACTCATATTGGATAAAGTGAGTACTGTGTTGCAGAATAGTAATATTTTGTGTTGGCATATAATTGAAATCCTAAAACCCACCCCAACTCAACATCACCAGAGTTCAAGATCAGTACAATCAACATAAGAAGCCTGAATGGCAAAGAAATGGATTAGGTGAGGAATTTGATAAGTACCAGATCGACATAATAGTGGTGACCGAAACAAAAAAGGCAAAAACTGGTGAGATCTTTCTGAGGAATAAGTACAAAATGTTATATTCAGTCAATGATAATCAAAGAAAAGGAGTTGCATAAGCAACTGACATAATGAAAAAGGAAAAGGTGGTCCTTGTTGGGGATCTAAATAACAGAGTAGGAAATGATTATCAGACATACAAAAATATTTTAGGAAAATTTGGAGAAAAGAGTAAAGCTAATAACAATGGCAAATACCTGTTGGAGTTCTGCTCAGGACATGGACTGGTTATTAATGTTCCAACATAAAAATCCATGGTACAGGACACCAGAGTGTATAGAGGATTTGAAATTGGAAGTGATCACTCACTATTTAGTCTTGAGCAGGATGAAATTGAATTTTATATATTGAAAAGATTAAGAGTGTCGGGTTTTTCGTCCTGTAAACTCAAGAAAATCGACCGTAGAACCCACATTATTTCAGACATTAAATATATTGTGTTAGGGTTAGAGACCACGAGATGGCGGCACATTTGAGCCGTCTCTCTTCACTGCGTACCGCTTAATTAGTGATAGCCTTGGGCCATCTGTCTCTGATTGGGTACCAGTGGAGATTGAACTGCCCACTCAGTCTCCAAAAGTTAGATAGGGCTAAATGGCCTCGCCTACTCCCGTATATACGGGAATAAAAAGGCGTTAGCTGATTTTTTTTTTTTTTTTTATATTGAAAAGAAGAACATGTAAGAAAATTTTAAAGTGAATAAAAGTTGAGCAGCTCTGAGATGTGAACTGTAGACTAAAATACACAAATATTATTCAAGAAAAAATGAAAGAGTTTCAGAGCAGGAACCAAACTTTGGAGATTCACTGGCAAGCCCTGAAGAAAACACTGATTGATTCAGCCAGAGAGGCATGTGGTGAGGTTGTCTGCAAGGATAGAAAAATCAGAACTCCATGGTGGACACAGGAAGTAAAAGAGACAGTGAAGGAAAAGAAGAATGCATATCAAAAATTCCTGGCAAATAAGTCAGCTTGTGCTCTTAGAACAGTGTTTCTCAAAGTGTGGTATGCGTACCCCCAGAGGTACACGAAAGATCTAAATGGAGTACGTGGCAATTTTCAGCTATGCATTGTTAAAGCAAGGAATCATTATTAAGGAAAAAAAAAAGAATTATTTTCAATGTATACAGCAGTTTATGTTGAAAATGCTGTATGCTGTTGTATACAGCAGTACACGATTTTTTAGCTTTAATTTTGGGAAAAAAAGTGCAAGTTATATTCAAGTAAATATGGTAATTTTTTTATCTTTCAAATTCTTAAGTATGGATCATTGGTTAAAGACTGGATTTATAAAACTCACAAAAGAGAGCAGTATAGCAAATACAAGTAACTGTAAGCAACAAGAAAACGTTGATATTGCATCTGGATCAAACGAGATTGATAAGGGTGTGTCGTCTGACATCTCTAGAGAACCAACTAGGAAGAAGATGAAAAATCTTACTATGATATGAATTACTTGAAATGTGGATTTTCATGGACGAGAAATGAAGAAGAACCTATTCCAAATTTTGTTCTATTAAAAATAAATCATTTTTTGTTTACATGAACATATAAATTCAAATAAAATAGACATTTACAATGAAATATACTTTATTTATTTATTATTATTATTTTGATAAAAAGGTGTACTAGATAATAATTATTATTAAATAAGACCTCATGGAGTCAAAGACTCATCTAGGAGGTCCTTTTATCTCACACACATCTCATCATACCGGGTCTTAAACACATTAAACACATTCAAACTCCTTGCAGACACCACACTCTCAGGCAAGGCATTCCAATCATTCACAACTCTGCACGAAAAAAACCTGTCTCTCACTCCCCTACTCACATGCTAATTATACAGTTTCCAGGGATGACCTCTGGTTCTCCCCTGAACTCCCACTATTCTCTGTAGAACTTCTCCACCATTGATCCTATAACCACCCCTTACCAACTTGTAGGTCTCTATCATATCTCCCCTCTTCCTTCTCTCCACTAGACTCTGCAAATTACATCTTTTCAATCTTTCCTCATACTCGACATTCCAGAGGTCAGAAACTACCTTAGTCAGTCGCCTTTGGACCCTTTCCAACATCTCTTCATCCTTCTGAAAACCAGGTGACCAAATCTGGGCAAAATAGTCCATATGTGGCCTAATCAAAGTCTTATACAATGGAACAAGAATCTCCCTACTTCTACACGTCAGTGTCCTCCTCATCATTCCCAGAAGTCTTTGTGTTGTCTTCACAATTTTGGCGATGTGTCCCCTAAATTTTAGATCCTTATCCACTATCACTCCCAGATCTCTTATTTCCTCTACTTCCAACAATATATTCTCACCAAGCATAAATTCTGCATCCCATCTTTGTTTTCCAAATTTTAAAACCTTACATTTTTCAACATTGAACTCGCATCCCCATTTGCTTGCCCAATCACTCAATTTATTCAAGTCTTCTTGCAAGGCCACAACATCTTCACTACTCTTTATGGTTCGTCCCAACTTTGCATCATCTGCAAACAACTGAATATCTCCATCCAAATCTTCGCCAATATCATTAATATACAAGTTAAATAGTAATGGCCCTAAAACAGATCCCTGAGGCACTCCACTAGTGACTTTCCTTTTCCTGGATATTGCACCCCCATACACAACTTGTTGATACCTATCAGATAGCCAATCTCCATTCCAATGCACTAATCTAATATCCAACCCCATCTGCTCTAGTTTGACTGTCAACTTATCATGAGGTACTCTATCAAAAGCTTTTGCGAAATCCAAGTATATTACTGTGTATCCTTCTCCTCTGTCCAAGGAAGCAGTCACTTTATTGTAATAAGTAAGTAGATTACTAAAACACGACCTCCCTTTAGCAAATCCATGCTGTCCATCAAAGATTATACCATTGTTGTCAACCCAACTCTGGATCCTAGTTCTCACAAGCTTCTCCAACAACTTAACCACAACACCTGACACACAGATAGGCCTATAGTTTGATGCTTGAGTTCGATCACCTCCTTTATGAAGTGGCACAATCTTGCCCTCCTTCCACTCTTTAGGGACTTGACCAAGTGCAAGACTCGTATTAAAAAAATATGTCAAGGCAGGTGTCAACTCTCTGGCACATTCCTTCAGAATACGCGGTGATATATTATCAAGTCCCACAGCCTTATTTACATCTAGTTTACTCAACTCCCCAAACACCTCTTGCTCACTTACAGTCAGTCTCCCCTCCCCATCATCAACTGCTCTTAATCTCTCCATGAAGTCACATTCACAAGATTGAAAGATCTTTATGAACTGCTCATTAAGTATCTCCACCACACATTCTGCAACAGCTGTCTTTATACCATTTCCTCCAATCAATGTCATCCTTCCATAATCATTCTTTCTTTTGCTGGCTACATATCGAAAGAACTCCCTAGGATTCTTTTTAGCTTCATTAGCTAACTGCTGTTCATACCTCTCTTTAGCTACTCTCACCAACCAATCACCCTCCTTGCCTGGTCTTTGTAGACCTCATGAAATTGGTTACTTCCACTTCTCTTATGCTGCCTCCACAATGCCCTTTTTCTCTGTATTGCATGCTTAATCTCTTTATTCATCCATCTCACACCTACCTTATTTAACCTTCTCACCCATGGTATACATTTAGACATTGCATCCACTAAATATTTTTTGAAAATCCCCCAAGCTGCATTGATCTCTTTTCCAGCTAACTCCTCTTTCCATGCTACACCTGCAAGCTGTCTCCTGAGCTCTTCATAATCACCCCCCTTGTAGTTCCACATATACCCTTTTTTCACAGGTGTCCTTGCACTGCTGGCAAGCACCCAAGTAATCACCTCATGGTCACTTTCACCAATTGGTGGATGATTTGATACCTCATTGATAATTACATCCTCCGATGAGATGACCAAATCCAAGACCCTTAATCCTCTTGTGCCCTCTGTTACATACTGTCTGAGGTAGTTATCCCTCAAAAACTCAAGAAACTCATTTTCTTTACTTCCAGTTGCTATCTCTTCATTCCAGTCTATATTGCCATAATTAAAATCACCCATAATGATCACCCTTTTCTTATTTGCTTGGCTTATTTGACTATACATTTCACTATCACCACCATTCACATTACCAGGTCTATAACAACATCCCACCAAGTATTTGATTCTATTCACCTCTATCTCACACCATACTGCCTCAAAACCACTGGCCCCATTTCCCTCTTGCATCTCTACCTTGTATGGACATAACACTTTCTCTATCATCAATAGCACTCCCCCTCCCTTTTTACCCCTTCTATCCTCACAAAACACATCATACCTTTCCATCTCTATTCCTGTCAGGATGTCATCCTCATCTAACCATGTCTCACTTATTCCGACAATCTCTGGGTGCACAGACGCAATTAGTGCAACCATTTCATCCGTCTTGTTTCTTATACTTCTAGCATTGGTATACAAACACAACAACTCATTTCTGGATCTACAGCTAGTTCCACTGATACCACTCACTCGATGTGATCTCTCCATGCTGGACTGGGGCCATTTCCCTTTCTGCTTCTTCATTTTAGAACCCTTTGCAATTCCATCTGTTTCCTTTTGATCCCTGATCATCCCATTACTTTCCTGCCTACACATGCTCTCACCTCCTCTTGGAGCATCCACCTTTCTCACGCTGTGTATCCCTGTCCACCCTGAGCCTCCCCGTTTCCCTGCTCCTCTTGCACACCCATTCTCTCATTTTCTATACCCATACCTCTCATTTTCTATACTCATACCACTCACTTCCCCATTCATTTCCACTCCTTCAATCTCTCCTGTCTTACTCTCCTGCTCTTCCACATCACTCCCCTCTCGATCTGATTCATTCTCTCTATTCACTTCTCCACTTTCCAGCAGCAGTCTCTCCAAGCGACTCGCACCATAACCACTCAAATGCAGTCCATCGCTCCCATACAGCTCACTTCGTCCCTCAAACTCATTCCACACATTAACAAACTGTACTCCCATCTCCTCACACATTTCAGCCAGAATATCATTCATAATCCTTGCTCTCCGCCTCATTTCACCACAATTATACCTAGGCAACACACTGACCACCCTTCCTGTCACACTATTCTCCTTTATCTTTCCAAGCAGTCTCCTGACATTCATTTTGACATGCTCTTTGTTCTCTCTCAAATCATTTGTACCAATTAATACAATTAACTCTTTTGCTCGTTCCCGCCTCATATTCAATGCCTCAATCACTCTACTCATTTTACCACCTGGAAAACATACCTTGTGCATTTTATCCTCTAGCACACCTTTAATAATGGAGTCGCCATACAACGCCACTTGCTCACCTTTTGTTAACTCTTTCATGCCATCATGAGTTATTTTAATAGTTTTGACCTGAATTCTCTTAATTTCATTCCGCATCCATTTCATTTCTTGCTTCATCCAATCCAATTCACCTTCCAAACCTCACGACACATTCACTCTATCATTAAATCTTTCTAACTTTCTAACTCTCGACCGTCTCTTCTCACCTTCCCTCTCATTCATCCTTCTTTGTTTCCATACTTTCGGTCCAACATACGTCCAACTTTTACTATCATTCTTCTCACTTTCACTCTCACATATCTTTCTTTGTTTCCGTACTTTCGGACTAACATGCGTCCAACTTTCGCTATCATTCTTCTCACTTTTACTGTCATTCATCTTTCTTTGGTTCAGTATTTTCGTTCCAACATGCGTCCAACTTTCGCCATCAGTCATTCTTTTTTCGCTATCATTCATTCTTTCGATTTTTTTTACTTGCGATTTCTGCATCACGCCATTTCTACTTTCATTCGTTCTCTCAATTTCATTTCTTTCCGCCACACTTTCGTCCCTTTTAACATCTGTTACGGTTGTCAAATCGCTCTTTTTCTTTTTTCCTGATTTTTTAACATTTTTTCGCCTGTCTTGCTCACCATCCTTCTCTTTCAAACGTGCACTCGCGACACAATCGGTACTAGCACTTTCTGTCATCAACTTCATATTCGCATTCATCAATTCCTCGTTCAGGTCACATTTTGAACACACCCTTCTTCCATCCGCACTAAACATCCACAAATCATTTATGTAATCGAAGGAATACATATAACAGACCTCACACTTAACGAACCAACTGAAATCCAAATTAAAATCATGGAATGATAATGCCGCCGCCATATTTTTTTTTTTTTTTTTCTCTGCAGGTTACTAGGTCTAATATTAACGTTTTCGTATTTAGTTTAAGCAAGAAAAAAAACCACACTAATAATATCGGTAGCGTACAACGTTTACAGCTGCTCTTACTTAAACAATTACGCATATATACTTAATTATTCCTAGTAAAAATGAATGAAATGAAATATAATAAAATAAAATAATGAAAATTTAAGAAGGGATACGTGGATATCTGAAGTTTGAGAAACACTGTCTTAGAGAATACAGAGACAAATGTAAGAAAGCTAAACACTATGTAAAAAACTGGCTAAACAAAAATCATGGGAGGACTTTGGTAAGAACATAGAAAATAAATATCAAGAAGGTGGCAAGATATTCTGGAGATTCTTGAAGAAGCTCAGAAATGGAGGAAAGAGTGCTGTAAAAGAAATTAGAGATGATAAAGTGACATGAAAAAGGAGAAAAAAGATATCCTTGAAGTATGGAGTAATTACTTCGAAAAATTGCTAAATGAAACTAGCAGTGATAGCACAGTGGTAAAAAACACAAAACAGGCATACAGTCAGGAATACATATCCATACTTAAAGTAAAAATAAACCATCAAAAGCCTGAAATGTGGAAAGGCAGCAGGTGTAGATGATATTTGTCCAGAAATGCTCAAGTATGGAGGTATAAAAGTCACACAGTGGCTGCACTGCATAGTTCAGAAGGCCTTGACAGAGGGACGAATTTCAGATGATTGGAGTAGAGCTCTGATACTACCCATATATAAAAAGGGGAAATAAAACTGAATGTGAGAATTACAGAGGTATTTCATCATTGAGTGTTCCTGGAATGATATATGCAAGTATACTTGAGAAACGGCTGAGAAGAATTGTGGAAGAGAAACTTGGTGAAGAACAAGCTGGATTCAGGCCAAATAGAGGCTGTCAGGATCAGAATTTCACTTGACGACAGACAGCTGAGAAATCATGGGAATATAACAAAGATCTGTACTTGAGTTTTGTAGATCTGAAAAAGGCATATTGTTGGATCCTACTTTCTACTCCGATGTGTATTCTAGTTGTTGATTGACTCCTCATTTGAACACAGAGAATATTTATTTTTAACTGTGCCACTATATGTTCAAATTTGCACGAGCAACGTTGAGGAATCAACCATCAACCAATCTATGTTATTACTAACTTAATTTTAGGCCAAGGTTCTCTTTATTATATAGGATTCCCGCTAAGGTTCGAATTATTTTAATGAGCGGTGCAATGAAGAAATCAGCAAATACAAGATTCAATTGAAATAAAATTATTTAATGCAGTGTCACATAAATTTAAATCAAAGCAAAGATTTCTAGTTGGGAAAATACAGTTAAACAATAATTAAGTTTTCATTGAGATACTAGCAAACTACTCAGCTGAGTATAATAATTACGATTAGAACTTATGCTTACAGATTATATTCTTCTTATTATCAAGGATTCTTATCACAACTTCACTCAGATTAAAGTTATTATTCAATATAGTTTAAATATCAACTCAGTTTAACCATTCGGAACAGTTATAAAATATAAACCATCCGACATTCATTTCAAGATTTCAAAGTTCTATCAACCTAGCAAAATAGTTTGCAGAATTTTCAGTTTCCAATATTACATTAAGTTTCTTACAACAGGCTTCTCTATATCACACCTTCAGTCTTGAACCATTAATCCAAATGGAACAATATTTGGAATTTCAAGATGGAAATGTCTCACTACATCACACATTCGATCTTGAATAGTTAAATACAGCAATAAGGATTAAATTATGTTCGCCAGAAATAAGTTCGCTACTTCACACTAGGCATAGAAAAGATAATCTTACCGGCATAAGCAGTATAGCTTCTTCACATTGAGAATCCTATGAACACACTTAAATTCTTGTTGACTTTCACTTTGAGACTACACAAACTTAAAAGAATCTTCTGTTTCCGTAACTGATTAATAGATTCGGGAGAATATATCCTTTTGCACTGGTCCAGCTTAACTTCCAATTTCCTTCTTTTCTTATTCTTATTATCCCTTGACCTGCATTATTCCAGTGCAAGGCAATAGGAAATTACAGTAGGGTTAGAAGTCCGAAAAAGGTAAGTCAAAGTGTCAAGCGATTCCCAGTCCTTGTTATTCCTTTTGCGCCATGTTAATCGGCCACCATGCTTGCCTACTTCCCTACTTCCATGTGTCTCATTTTTTTCATGTACTGCTTGTCAAATCCTACTCTCCTTTCCTGCCAAAATCTGGTTCTAACTGGTTTTGTTTATATCCAACTGGCTGCGTGCGTCCTCTACAGTAACATGCGCTAAGGCACACGCTAGCTAAAAGTAACATAATTTCTCATTGCAGCCAATCAAGTGTTTTCTTAAGGAATTTCCTGGATACATTAAAAATGCACATATTACAGTTTTTAGCATTATATTAAAGGAATCAAATTCACAAAATAATTGATATTTTAATACACAGCTTTTCATAATCGTAATTTATCCAAAGAAAATATAAATAAATAATTGTTTAACATAACTTGAAAGAAATTACATAAATAGCATATTATGGACATGAGACTATTAGTTTAAAAAAAAAAAAAAAAATTGCTCAGGGAATGGTAGATTATGTTGGACTCTGAATGATGTATTAACAGTTTTCATTTCTCTTCATTCAGAATCCAACAAAGGCTTACTCTTCTTCTGAAAAATTTTTCTTTAAAGAAAAATTATTCACACGGGTCACTCTTGCTTTTTTTTTTTTTTTTTTTTTTTTTTTTTTTTTTTTTTTTTGCAAAACTTAATTCCCTATTATGACTTGTGTATACATTCTCATCTACCTTTTCATTTAAATTTCTATCACCTTTATTACTGAGATCAGCATCATGTCTATATCATACCTGTAATGAGGGAATGTCTCTTCAGAATAAAATTTAGGTTCTCTGCTGCTAGTCTTGGATTTTTTTTTTTGTTCTAGTTGTGTCCTCTCTGCAATTACTCATTCTATGATAATTCTTTCCCTTTCTTCTCACAGTGTCTAGTGAATCTCCTAAGAAAACCACTTGGTTAGGCCTGTTTCTTTCTTCTCTTTCTCTTCTTGTTTCATTAGATCTAGTATGAAGAGTAGTTGCCTTGGCAACGTGAACTTCAATTGTTAGTTGATTAGTAGTGTCAACTTTTATTTCAGACGTGGGTATCTGTTCTTTTAATGCTATGTCTGTGCTGAATTGAGTTTCAGGCTTATCCAGTTTATCTAAGTCTGCACTACTGTTATGCTCAATTAATTTATCAGCATGTGATTGTACTTTGCATGGGGATTGTGCATCAGTTGACTTATTAAACCTTTCTGTTATTTTGTTCTTTCCAATGTATATAGGCATATTATTGTGTCTAACACCTCTTCTTCTGTTCATCAGAATATTTCACCCCTTGAAAAATCATATGAAAAGTGATATCTTTCCATGAAGTTAGTTCCCAAGATGATATGAGAATCTGGATTAGATGTTGAAGGAATAACCAGTAAATTTTGCCAGACACATAGTCTAAAACTAGGCAGATAAATTCTTGCACGAACCTTCTCATAAGCTATAAAATTAGAGTCAGACAGAGTGATAATTCTCACAGGTCTCCTTAATTGAGCTATATCTTTCCTTAATCTATGCTTTATTTGTAGGAAATAGTTTCTACTAATAGTTTAAGCATTACAGCCTGTGTCTAATAAAATATTACACTGGAATCCTTGGATATTTCTTTAATCTTCATCATTGACTCATTAGATTTAAGGGAGCTTTGATAATTACTGCATTTTCCGTGAGGGATATATCCAAAATTAGAATCCCATGTGTTGTCGGAGTATTTTCTTCTAATATAAGAGCAATTTCTGGCAATATGTCCAGTTTTGTAGCACCGGAAACATTTAGGAGGATCTCTAAGGGTTGAGAGATATTCTTTCCTTTCCTGAGATTGAGAGGCAATGGGCATTTGTTGATTAATACCCTTTAATCTTTGCATCACCTTATCCGACTTGTTAATATGGGCAGATTTTGTCTTTGTACTTCCTGTTCTAACATCTCGTTGATTCTATCTGTTGAGAGGTTGTGATTCTCATGAAATTTTAAGGTAACAGCTGCTAGTTGTGTTACCACTTGATCAAGGCAATTTATTATTGGTTGCTGCAATCTCTCCACTTCATGGTGAACTAGGGTATTTACTTCCTCCATTAATTTCTTTTTGTTAGATTGATCTTCACTGTCTGATACTTGATTAGGATTTATAGAATTTTCCCCAATACTTTTCTTCCTTTCTTTCTTCTTTTCATTCTCCTTTCCAGTTTCAATTATGTTAGAGGAACAATGAGCCCTTTCTATGACATTTATATGGCCTAGATTGAATGAGGGAGAAAAGTCTCCTATCATTTGCTCTTTTTCTTTTACAGCTTTAAAACACTCTTCTAATGTGGTAATTCTCTTCTTGTAGGCTGTTTCCCTTAATTCTGGTCTAACACCTTGGCAGAATTGTTGGGACACAGCCCAATATAAATGATGTTTATCTACATTGGATGCATTCAAACTATTGGAGAGTGTTATAAAAGTCAGTAACACTTTCATTATCTTTCTGTGTGACCCTCTGTAGTTTCCACAGATTTGGACCATTACTTCTTAGTTTAGAAAATTGTGATATCAAGGCATCTTTAAATTTTTGGTACTCTAATGTTTCTTTCAGTATTGGAGATGAGTACAAAAAGGTCTTTGCTTTACCTGTTAACTTACTATGTAATAATATCAATAACTGGAAGTCAGTCCAATTTGCTACGTTTCTAAGTTTTTTCACAAAAGAAAAAAAAAAGATAGCACATTATCAGATTCCTCTCCCGAAAATTGAGGAAATACCAGTTGGGGGTTTACAGTTCGGAAGAACTCACTATCTTCCATTCCCATGCTAGATGCAAGAGTCATATTAATTTATCAGTTACAAGTTTAATTGTTATAATCTCAATTCTAAAACTTTTTTCAAATACAATTCTTTGCCTGACTTGCTCCACAACCTGCTCACCGTGATTCACTTCACTCTACTACTAAGGCTATAAGGATTAATTCTTCTTAAAGAACTACAAAAACTTAATCGCGCAATTAATATTAGCGAATCAGCATTCTGTCGGCTGTGCCATTTTGTTGGATCCTACTTTCTACTCTGATGTGCATTCTAGTTTTTGATTGACTCCTCATTCGAACACAGAGAATATTTATTTTTAACTGCGCCACTCTGTGGTCAAATTTGCATGAGCAACATTGAAGAATCAACCATCAACCAATCTATATTATTACTAACTTAATTTTAGGCCGCTGTTCTCTTTATTATATAGGGTTCCCGCTAACATTCGAATTATTTTAATGAGCAGTGCAATGAAGAAATTAGGCAAATACAAGATTCAATTCAAATAAAATTATTTAATACAGTGTCACATAAATTTAAATCAAAGCAAAGATTTCTAGTTGGGAAAATACAGTTAAACAATAATTAAGTTTTCATTGAGATACTAGCAAACTGTTCAGCTGAGTATAATAATTACGATTAGAACTTATGCTTACAGATTATGTTCTTCTTATTACAACAGGCTTCTCTATATCACACCTTCAGTATTGAACCATTAATCCAAATGGAACAATATTTGGAACTTCAAGATGGAAATGTCTCACTACATCACACATTTGATCTTGAATAGTTAAATACAGCAATAAGGATTAAATTATGTTCGCCAGAAATAAGTTTGCTACTTCACACTAGGCATAGAAAAGATAATCTTATCGGCATAAGCAGTATAGCTTCTTCACATCGAGAATCCTATGAACACACTTAAATTCTTGTTGACTTTCACTTTGAGACTACACAAACTTAAAAGAATCTTCTGTTTCCGTAACTGATTAATAGATTCGGGAGAATATATCCTTTTGCACTGGTCCAGCTTAACTTCCAATTTCCTTCTTTTCTTATTCTTATTATCCCTTGACCTGCATTATTCCAGTGCAAGGCGATAGGAAATTACAATAGGGTTAGAAGTCCGAAAAAGGTAAGTCAAAGTGTCAAGCGATTCCCAGTCCTTGTTATTCCGTTTGCGCCATGTTAATCGGCCACCTTCCTTGCCTACTTCCCTACTCCCGTGTGTCTCCTTTTTTTCATGTACTGCTTGTCAAATGCTACTCTCCTTTCCCGCCAAAATCTGGTTCTAACTGGTTTTGTTTATATCCAACTGGCTGCGTGCGTCCTCTACAGTAACATGTGCTAAGGCACCCGCTAGCTAAAAGTAACATAATTTCTCATAGCAGCCAATCAAGTGTTATCTTAAGGAATTTTCTGGATACATTAAAAATGTACATATTACAGTTTTTAACATTATATTAAAGGAATTAAATTCACAAAATAATTGATATTTTAATAACTAGCTTTTCATAATCGTAATTTATCCAAAGAAAATATAAATAAATAAATAAATATTGATTAACATAACTTGAAAGAAATTACATAAATAGCATGTTATGAACATGAGAATATTCGTTTAAAAAAAAAAAAAATTTTTGCTCAGGGAATGGTAGATTATGTTGGACTCTGAATGATGTATTAACAATTTTCATTTCTCTTCATTCAGAATCCAACAATATGATAAGGTGTCAAGAGAGAAGCTATTCAATACGCTGCAGTTATATGGTGTCAATGGGGCATTATATCAAACAATACTTAGTCTTTATTTGAGTTGTAAGTCAGCAGTTAGAAGTGAAGGAAGTACAGGAAGGTGGTTTAATGTTAAATCGGGTGTCAGACAAGGATGTACATTATCTCCTCTGTTATTCATTAACTATATGGATCACATTATGAAGGAAATTGGTATTAAACATGATATCAAAATTGGAGATGTTATCTCAGCTCTTTGCTTTATGTGGACGATGTTATACTTCTAAATAAATCTGCTACAAGTCTGCAAGATTCCCTGACTAAATTGAATAACTGTTGCAATAAATATGATATGAAGGTCAGCATTAAAAAGTCAAAGACAATGAAAATAGGCAGAAACATTGAAAATATCAACTGCATTGTGAATGGAGAACCTATAGAACAAGTAAAACATTTCAGCTACTTAGGCATGATTTTCAGTGAAGATGGTAAATTAGATATGGAAATAGACAACAGAATCAACAATGCTGGTATGGTAGGAAGTCAACTGAATAAATTTATATGGAATAAGAGAGAAATTAGCCAAAACACTAAATTAGCTGTATGCCAGACAGTGTTCAAACCAATTTTATCTTATGGATCTGAGAGCTGGGTCAGAAGCAAAACACTTGAACAAAGACTAGAGACTGTAGATAGTCTCTAGATTGTAGGCTTGAATGGGAATATCATATTAAAAATGAGAATATTAAGAAAGAACTTGACATTGTCAGCATCCATTGAATGTGTTAGCACAGCTAATCTTAGGTGGTATGGTCACTTAAACAGAATGGGAGAGGAAAGATTAGCAAAACAAGTGTTCTTTGCCTGGTTGGCAGGAAAAAGATCCAGAGGAAGACCAAGATATAGGTGGATTGACACAGTAAAAAGTGCCTTAGAAGACAGAAATGTAAGATCTGATAATATTGGAGTCTTGACAGTTAAGAGACTGATTTGGAGAAAAATTATAGATAGGAAGTTAGTAATGATGTAAATTTTTCATGTAGTACTATCATACCCTGTACACCCCTTGAGGCTATATACCAGGAATTTGATGATGATGATATAATTGAAAAAATTAATGTCAGTTGTGTTCATTGCACAAATTAAAAGCAGACAACAGAAGTATTTTTACAATAAACAAAAAAAAAATGCATTAAATCTTCTATAGTATATTGTACATGTACATTAAAATGATGTTCTACCATGATCTAGGAGAAGCAAGTTTCAACAAACTTGTAAGCCTTGTTGGCCAAATGGTTAGCATACCTTCTGTCTTCAACCAACAGATTGTGAATTTATTGAATCCCACCATGAACATAGATGTGTAAATATCTTTATGTGAGAGATAAATTTCATATCCAGTGTGAGACCACCACCCTCCTTATTTGGAGGCCTCCAAGGAGTTTGAAAAAAAAAAAGTTCTGTGTTGTTTGGTCTCTAGGTCATGGTTTCCAGATTAGCTAACCTTCAGACCATCTGCAGTAGTAATGCAACTGTACTAAGACCAAGAGCCTTTTATAGGTGGATTCATCGTTAAAAAACCTGCACTTCAGTAAATATGTAATGCACTTTAGCAGTGTTTTATGATTATTATTTAATATTACTTGATTTTGTTTGATAGATATCAGCATATATTTTCAGAATATTCTTATAAATATTCTTTGTTGATATATTTCTGTTTAGGACATGCTCTGAAATCGTCTGGAATAACATTTTCTCTGATTTTTTCATCGCCTGCATTGAGATGCATAGAAACATGTTCAAATATATTAAAAGGTAAGTAAATATGTTGCAGTGCTTTTAAAAATCTATTTTATGCTTAAATTTAACTTTATGCTTTTAAAATTCTACTTTATTTCTTTTTAAAAACAAATTCTTGTTTTACTGCATAAAGGTGGTGATAAGGCAGTGGCTTCAAATTATAGGCCAATCTGTATATCTGGAGTTGTGGTGGAGAGATTGGTGAGAAGTAGGATACAGAAATGGGTTGATAACAGTGATGTTCTCTGTGGTTATCAGCATGGGTTTGTTAAAGAGAGATCATGTTTCACTAACTTACTTATGTACTATAGCAAGGTGACAAATACCTTGAACAGGGGAGATGAATATACAGTGGTGTACTTGAATTTTGCAAAAGCTTTTGATAGACTGCCACATGACAAGCTGGTAAATAAATTGAAAGAGATGAGATTGGATAATAGACTTCTGAGTTGGATCAGTGACTGGCTGTCAGATAGGTATCAGAAAGTTGTATATAGGGATGCAGTATCTCAAAAGAGGAAGGTCACTAGTGGTTTGCTGCAGGAGTCAGTTTTGGGACCATTGTTGTTCAGTTTGTATGTTAATGATATTGGGATGGGTTTAATTAGTGATATGCAGTTAATACAAAACTGACGAGCAATTCAGAGTCAAACAGATGTTATAGCCTTGCAAGAGGGCTTGAATAGATTGCATGAATGAGCAGGTAAGTGGAACTGTCAGTTCAGTGTTGTAAAGTGTAAGGTTTAAGATTTGTTAAGCAGCAATAGGATGTGAAGTATAGACTTGGTGGAGAAACTTGAACAGAAGTAGAGAAGATAAGAGATCTAGGAGCAATGGTGTACAAGCACCTGAAATTCAGGAACCACATTGTGCAAGTTGTGAGGACGTCACATCGGATAATGGAAGTAATGTGAATAATGCCTTGATCAGGCTCATATGGATTATTGTACACAGATTTGGTCACTGGGTTTTCATGGCGACGAGGATATGTCAGAAAGGGTCCAGAGAAGATTCACAAAGGTGGTCAGTGGTATTTGGAGTATGAGGACAGGTTGAGAGCATGTAAGTTGCAAAGTCTCGTGAATAGGAGGAAGAGGTGGAATATAATTGAAACATACAAGGTAGTTAGGTATTGTTATCAGGTTGACATGGAAGAGATTTTTCGTAGAATAGGAGACGAGAGTAAAACAAGAGGCCATCTCTGGAAATTGAGCAGAGGAGTGAGGAGAACCTGTCCCCCTTCTTAGAAATGGGTTGAATGATGGCTAATTTCCACTACAGGACCGGTGCGTGTGTGTTCTATTTGGACTAAATTTTTCTTCTCTCTTTTTTTTGTCAAAAAACCACTGGAAGAATGGAATGGTGAATGACTGAAATTGTAGAAGGACATTTCCCAACAGTATCAATAATAATGTTGGTTAAAGCAGTGAACTGAGGGAATAAGAAAAGAAGATTTATTTTTTCCATGAGTAACAATGCAGTACAAAAGAAGAAAGCAACATCAGACAAAAAGTTATGGTCCAGTGGCAGCCGGTGGAAATTTTAAGTGGGGGTGCTGCATATACAAAATAAGAAAAATAATTCATTCTTTCCTAATCAGTAACGAATTTATTAATAAGTAAATTTACATATTAAAAATATTATTTGAAAATAAAATCAATTTTTGCCCTAACAAAATTTTTCAGTAACATTTTCATTAAAATTTGTAATTTGTAAAATTATTTAAATATAAAGAGCTAATAAGCTTCATTTTGGCGATATAAACATTATTTAAATTAAGGGGATATTAAATCCCACATTGTTTTAAAATCAAATAAGAAACTCAAAGATTGGAATCAGAGAGTTTCATGCCAAATATAGTAAACTATAAAGTATCGGCGACCACTAGCGTGAGCTAATGCAAGTGACCCTAGTACGTGATACAATACCGGAGAACTCGCAGCAAAGTCGGTAAAGTTCTGATCGCTATTCTTAGGTATTTTCCATAATGTAAAAACACATTTCCTAGGAAATGTATGCTGTTATTACATTATGGAGGGAGGTCACTACCCAGACCGGTTTCAGCCTTTTTTGAGGCTTCATCAGCAAGTAGCTAGACCAAATTAATACCAAAGTGTATAGCGAAAAGAACTTATACTCTGTTATACGAGTTTCCAAACAGGTGTAACCATTAAGTTACTTAAATATAAAGAGCTAATAAGCTTCATTTCGGCGATATAAACATTATTTAAATTAAGGGGATATTTAATCCCACATTGTTTTAAAACCGAATAAGAAACCAAATTATGGGTAGTGACCTCCCTCCATAATGTAATAACAGCATACATTTCCTAGGAAATGTGTTTTTACATTATGGAAAATACCTAAGAATAGCAATCAGAACTTTACCGACTTTGCTCCGAGTTCTCCAGTATTGTACCACGTACTAGGGTCACTTGCATTAGCTCACGCTAGTGGTCGCCAATACTTTATAGTTTACTATATTCAGCATGAAACTCTCTGATTCCAATCTTTGAGTTTCTTATTTGGTTTTAAAACAATGTGGGATTTTATATCCCCTTAATTTAAATATTGTAAAATTATGTTTTTTACAAATTGAAATCATAGACAGTGTTGTTAACCGCTCTTGGTTCATAGTATTCCTTAAATATGATTCACCCTTTTAAAAGTAGAAAAACATCTTTTCGGTTTTGCTGTGGTCATTGGAATTGATACTAAAATCTTTATAAATTTAATTATTTTACTAAAATCTTTATAAATTTAATTATTTTACTAAAAGTATTTGCTAAATTTTCTTCATTTAATAATGAACACACACCACTAATAAAAGTTTCATATCTCACAGCAATAACGTGCACAAGTATACAGTTTATATGTAGTGACACTGTCCAACGAGCAGTGTCGGATTCACTTGTTACTTGCAGTGACAAGTGCAAACGAATATCGGCAAGTCTTGCTGCAAATGACCGAACATGATAATTCCGGCACTGCGTTAGATCGCAGTGCATTTGTTTCGTGTAACAATGATTTTTCATGTAATGATAATTGAGAAAATATAATTCTTTTTATATTTTCAACAGTAACACTTATCATAATTCAGCCTTGTATCTATAATAAATAAATAATTATGTTATTTTAACAGAATAAAATAGATTTACCAAAAATATTTCATCCTCACTATGAACCCACAAAGATAATAAAGGTTTTGTATCTCACAGAAATAACACATTCAAGCATACAATTTATTTTTAGCGACAGTAAAAATCTGACACTGCTCATTGAGCAGTGTCAGATTCACTTGTTACATGCAGTGACAAGTGCAAATGAATATCGGCGAGTCTGGCTGCAAATCACTGAACGTGATAATTCCGACACTGTTAGATTGCAGTGCATTTGTTTCGTAATCTAAAGCATTAATCAAACAATTCCAATTATTAACTATTCAATCAGTGTCAAAACATAGGCTGTAACCTTTAACATGTTATATTGCATTTATATAATGTTGTAAGCATTGTTATTATTTAAAAACACAAACAAAATTTAATTTTTTTCATTTTTTCCTTTTGGGTACTGCACTATCACAGTGCTTCTGTACAAGCCGCCACTGTTATGGTCTGTAGCTTTGGCAAGAGACAAGAAAAAATGGCTTCTATTTGGAGACATAATGCAAGTTTCCTGCTTTTGTTCCTTGAAAATGCCATTTTGTTGTCCATGTACATTTCTGCATTTAGATCTATTTGCTTCATTTTTGTGTTGTAGATTCTTGGGGTACAAAACTTAGATAAAAGACAGAATTTTAAAATAGAAATGAACATTTTAAAAAGCAGTAAGAGTTTTTTCAGCAATACATTCATTATAAAGATTTGGATTAGAAGACTGATCCAATCAATAATCCATCTAAGGAAATGAACTATAGAAATCACGAGCATCCTGCTTGGCATTGTTTTAGTGCCAGATGTTGATGAGAGTAGTGATGTGAGTGCTTCTCCAGGAGAAGAAGAAATCAACACTTGATTTTGATCTGAACTACGCAGAGAACAAATATTCATAGTATACTTAGAAGGGGATCTACTTAGTGAATAGAGAAGAAGAGATCTAGGGTGTTTGGAGAGTGGTTATCTGGTAGG
The DNA here is from genome assembly GCF_054136105.1 of Typopeltis vanoorti. NCBI lineage: Eukaryota > Metazoa > Arthropoda > Arachnida > Uropygi > Thelyphonidae > Typopeltis > Typopeltis vanoorti. Next base: position 75,695,378 of record NC_143571.1, read on the forward strand.
TATATGAACAATTTGTGTAAGGCCTTTGGTGATAGTAAATGTTTTGGCATCTCTACCTGCTTGATCAGTGCATCTGATAAAGGAAAGCTGTTTGAAGCTGTGAACATTAAAATATCCAAGGCAGATCACTATTAGGAAAATTGATTTGTATAAATTCAGTCATTTAAATAAAGAAAAAGTTCAGAATGGTGATGGCATTAAAAAAGTGATAAAAACAGCAAAAATTTGTTTACTTGGACTAAAAAATCTCTCTTTTATGCTATCAAATTCATTTGCTGTTTTTATCACTTTTTTATCCCTTGCTCAGATAGACTTTGACAAAGTCTATCTGAGCAAACTTGCACCTTTGAAACCAAAATGTGTTTGAGTGTAGATATAAGCTAGGAAATTTGAAGTATGTTTAGAAAATTGTGTTTTGAAGATTGGAGATGAACAGCCCTGAAGTAAGACTGTATATGACATCAACTTCCAGATGTAACCACAGTGCTAAATATCAGATTTGAATCCCATAGAATATCTTTGGGATTACATGGGGTGAGAGATCCAGCATTTGAATCCTCCATCCTTGAACACCCATAGATCTACAAGAAGCAATCCTAATGATGTAATACCTCATACCTCTTACACAGTCCATCCAGCAACAGTTCTGGCAGCAAGAGGAGAGCTTACATACTATTAGGATGGTGATCATAATAGAGCACAAAAACATAATTATATGTTTTTGTGCTCTATTCATTTATTTTTAAGGTAGAATATTCCACATAATTATGTGTGATACTTTTCCTATATGTGTGATATTTTACTGGTTTAACAGTTATTGTATTTACCTTGTACTCTTGTTTCATTTAAATTTCTTATATATTCCATATGATGTTGTTTAGTAAATCTTTACTGTGCCAAACAGTGTTTTCACCCTTGAAGAAGATATCACTCATGCTGCATATTATAAAATATGGATGTAATGCCACTTCAGGTCTCTAATAAGCATAATGGTAGTTCTTTTGCCACTAACTTGAAACTCATTTGCCACCTAGTTTGTGTTAGATTGATCCATTTTTTTCAACTACAACGATATCCATTTGCAATAGAAATCTAATCTAATCCTGTGGCCTCCTGTTTTAAGAGGGTTGCAGCTGATGAACAGTACGCTTCTATACCTCTCTATCTCTTGCTTCTGTAAGACTCTTGCCTGTCCAGCCTTTGATGTTGTCTTTTCATTGCAGTCAGGGATCTTCCTCTTCCCCTGCAATGCTATTCTGGGGAGCTCTCCAAAAGAGCTCCTCATGAAATATCTTGCAAACACCATTTTCTTCTTTAAATACTAGCCATATAGTCTCTTTTCATCTTGAATCGTTTATGAACCTCTTCATTGGTGACTCTTTCAGTCCAGCTGATACGATCCATTTTTGTCAAGCACCACATTTCAAATGCATTCAATCGGTCACTCATTTCCTTATTGATCATCCAGGACTCGCATCTATATGTCCCCATGCTCCAGATCATTGTCTTGAGGATTCTTACTTTTAACTGTTTGTTCAGATTTCTGTTTCCTAATATGTGGTTTATTTGGAAAAATGCTGCTTTTGCTTTTTTAATTCTGTTCTTAATTTCATAATTAGATCTATTGTCATCTGTTATCCAACTCCCAAGGTATTCAAAACTTTTTACATTCTTTCTTCTTTGTCTGTTCAAAGTGATTTCCATTCCATCATTTCCTTTCTTTGAAATCTTCATCACTTTTATCTTCTGAATTTATTTTCATTTTATATCTCTCATTTCTCAACTCTATTCAGTCTGTTCAAAATTCTTTGCAAGTCTTCTTCTGTTTCCATCATAAGTACAATATCATCTGCATATCTTATATTATTTATCAGATGTCCATTTATCTTCTGTTAAATTGTGATTGATAAAATTCCTAAGAGAATTTATTCTTTCATAAATTAACAAGCAACGACCCTAAAATTTGCTTGTATCTAAGAGTGTAAATTACATATATGTGAACAAAATTAAGATATATTAAACAAAAAGATAATAAATTGAAAATGCATAAGAAAAGAGTGTTATTACTTAAGCTAGTTAAACATTGGCAGTGAAATTCTAGGGAAAAAGAACATTAATGTATGATTAAAGCAGTATACCATTCCTAGGAATTAGATAGACAAAGCTTAGATGAATGACTCACAATTTTTAATGATAATTATAGCGTAATCCAAGCCCAAGAGCACAGGATTAAAGGAAGTTGCCGCAAGCATATCGTGTGCACACGGCACATGATGAGTAGGCAGAAAAGAAGAAATCCTCTACCAAAAGATATCGCGTTGAGCGCTGTCGGGTGGAGGGAGAAGATTATGGAAAGTGCCGATAGGGTGTGGAGATATAAAAGAGTTAGGAGACCCCACACACACACCACCCCCACGAGGCTTTTTCCTGGTGGTTTTGATGTGTGGACTTCGCGAGTGGAGGGCTGTTCCAGAGCGCGAGGGGAAATCTCTGTCCTGATGACCAGCAGAAGGAAACGGAAGACAGCACATATCCACGGGAAAGGTATCGCAACGTCTGTGGTGAATCACATTACTCCGGAAGAAAAGGGTAGTCTGTGAAGAGGCCTCAGAATCTAGGTAAAAGGGCAAAACATGCAAAAGAGTGGCTTTGCCCCAAGAATCCTATTAAAAAGAAGGCATGACCGACTGAAAAGAATGAGCCTGCATATGATTGAGGAATCCCAGATACTAATCCCAGCATGAAGAAATCAATTTGAGAGATCAAGGATGAGTAAAGGGGTGCTTAAGGGTCAAAGCTGTATAACTGAGAGGAGACCTCCACATAGCCTTTAAAGGAATGCGGAGAACCGACCAGGGCTTCTGACCTAATGTCCAATCCTCACCTTCTCGTGGTGCACCCTGTTGGGTATCTACTTTGATACTGAATGAACGAGGATGGGCTGGCAATTTGGAATTTAGCCAACCAAATTGTATTCTTATTGGTTAAACCAAAATAAAAAATGATGGTACAACATGACAAAATTTCATGCCGGCTGGGGCATCACCCGGTTAAACAAGGCCCCTGTTGTTTTCGCCAGGGAACCAGGGCGAACAGCGAAAAGTCAGCTACTGGAACAAATCTGAAAACAAACCCCAACTCAACATCACCAGAGTTAAAGATCGGTACTATCAACGTAAGAAGCCTGAATGGCAAAGAAATGGAGCTAGCTGAAGAATTAGATAAGTACCAGATCGACATAATAGGGGTGACTGAAACAAAAAAGACCAAAACTGGTGAGATCTTTCTGAGCAATAAATACAAAATGTTATATTCAGGCAATGACAATCAAGGAAAAGAAGGAGTAGCCATAGTATTCAACACAAAATACGAGGCTAATCTTCTTGAATGGCAGTCAATCTCAAGTAGAGTAATGTGGGCAAATATGAGAATGGGAAACTGGACAATGAGATTTATTTTGCCTATGGTTCCACAGAAGGTTCTACTAAGATAGAAGTGGAGGAACTTTTTGAGGCTTTAGAAAAAGCAACTGACACAATGAAAAAGGAAAAGTTGGTCCTTGTTGGGGATCTAAATAGCAGAGTAGGAAATGATTGTAAGACATACAAAAATATTTTGGGAAAATTTGTAGAAAAGAGCAAAGCTAATAATAATGGCAAATATCTGTTGGATTTCTGCTCAGGACATGGACTGGTTATTACTAACACCATGTTCCAACATAAAAATGTGCACAAATTCACATGGAGAGAAGAGGCTAGGAATAAGAAAAGTTTCATTGACTGCTATTGTTGATAGTGATATTTTCTCCCTGGTGCAGGACACCAGAGTGTACAGAGGATTTGAAATTGGAAGTGATCACTATTTAGTCTTGAGCAGGTTAAATTGAATTTCATATTGAAAAGAATAACATGTAAGAAAGTTTTAAAATGAATAAAAGTTGAGCAGCTCTTTGATGTGAACTGTAACTAAAACACAGAAAGATTATTGAAAAGAAAATGAAAGAGTTTGAGAACAGGAAGCAAACCTTAGAGATTCAGTGGCAAACTCTGAAGAAAACATTGATTGATTCTGCCAGAGAGGCATGTGGTGAGGTTGTGTGCAAGGATAGAAAAATCAGAACTCCCTGGTGGACACAGGAAGTTAAAGAGGCAGCGAAGGAAAAGAAGAAAGCATATCAAAAGTTCCTGGCAAATAAGTCAGCTTTTACTCTTACAGAATACAGAGACAAATGTAAGAAAGCTAAACAAAAGTCATGGGAGAACTTTGGCAAGAATATAGAAAATAAATATCAAGAAGGTGGCAAAATATTCTGGAGGTTGTTGAAGAAGCTTAGGAATGGAGGAAAGAGTGCTGTAAAAGGAGTTAGAGATGATAAAGGTGACATGAAAACAGGAGAAAAAGATATCCTTGAAGTATGGAGTAATTACTTAGAAAAACTGTTAAATGAAACAAGCAGTGATGACAGCTCAGTGATAAAAAACACTGACCAGGCATGCAGTCAGGAATACATATCCATACTTGAAGTAGAAAATGCCATCAAAGGCTTGAAATGTGGAAAGGCAGCAGGAGTAGATGATATTTGACCAGAAATGCTGAAGTATGGTGGTATAAAAGTCTTACAGTGGCTGCATTGCATAGTTCAGAAAGCCTGGACAGAGGGACGAATTCCTGATGATTGGAGTAGAGCTCTCATAGTACCCATATATAAAAAGGGAAATAAAACTGAATGTGAGAATTATTACTCAGTAAATACTGAGTCTTCCCAGGAATACTCAGTATTTCCCTACTGAGTGTTCCTGGGAAGATCTATGCAAGTATACTTGCGAAACGGTTGAGAAGAATTGTGGAAGAACAAGCTGGATTCAGGCCAAATAGGGGTTGTCAGGATCAGATCTTCACTTTACGACAAATAGTCGAGAAAGCATGGGAATATAACAAAGATCTGTATTTAAGTTTTGTCGATTTGGAAAAGGCATATGACAAAGTGCCAAGAGAGAAGCTATTCAATACGCTGCAGTTATATGGTGTCAATGGGGCATTATATCAAACAATACTTAGTCTTTATTTGAGTTGTAAATCAGCAGTTAGAATTGAAGGAAGTACAGAAAGATGGTTTAATGTTAAATCTGGTGTGAGACAAGGATGTACATTATCCCCTCTGTTATTCATTATCTATATGGATCACATTATGAAGGAATGTGGTATTAAACATGATATCAAAATTGGAGATGTTAATGTCAGCTCTTTGCTTTATGCAGACGATGTTATACTTCTAAATAAATCCGCTGCAAGTCTGCAAGATTCTCTGACTAAATTGAATAGCTGTTGTAATAGATATGGTATGAAGGTCAGCAATAAAAAGACAAAGACAATGAAAATAGGCAGAATCATTGAAAATGTCAACTGTGTTGTGAATGGAGAACCTGTGGAACAAGTAAAACATTTCAGCTACTTAGGCACGATTTTTACTGAAGATGGTAAATTAAATATAGAAATAGACAACAGAATCAGCAAAGCTGGTATGGTGGGAAGTCAATTGAATAAATTCATATGGAATAAGAAAGAAATTAGTCGGAACACTAAATTAGCTGTATACACGACAGTGTTCAAACCAGTTTTAACTTACGGATCTGAGAGCTGGATCAGAAGTAAAACACTTGACCAAAGACTAGAGACCGCAGATATGAGAGTCCTGAGAAAGATTAGAGGCGTGAACAGATGGCATCAATGGCAATATCATATTAAAAACAAGGATATTAGGAAAGAACTTGACATTGTCAGCATCCAGGAATGTGTTAGCAGAGCTAATCTCAGGTGGTATGGTCACTTAAATAGAATGGGCGAGGAAAGATTAGCAAAACAAGTGTTCTCTGCCAGGTTGGCAGGAAAACGACCCAGAGGAAGACCAAGATATAGGTGGATTGATACGGTACAAAGTGCCTTAGACGATAGAAATATAAGATCTGATAATGTTGGGGTCTTGATAAGTAACAGACTGATTTGGAGGAAAATTGTAGATACTAAGTTAGTAATGATGTAATTTTTTCACGTAGTACTGTCATATCCTGTACACCCCTTGAGGGTACATGGCAAGAATTTGATGATGAGGAGGAGGATGAGTAAAGAGAGGAACAAGCACAGGAGATAACTGTAATATGGTATTGTGAAATTTTATTGTTAAATAGTGTAAATGAATGATATGTGAATCAAGATCTAAGCCTTAACCAAGATAAAATTTAGGACTGTAGCAAATTATAAGTTGTGAAAGTAGACTAGTGTAATTTAAAGAGTGATAACTTTAGGATGTGTGAACATACATTATCAAGGTGATAATATATGTTTACCAGGTTTTAATTAAGAGGGTTATGAGGATCTTATGTGTGAAGCAATATAGAACAGCTCTATTGTTAATCTTATGTGAGTTATGAGAATTTATTGTTCATATTTGATAATTATGATACTTCCATGAATTGTATATATATTAGTATATTAAATAAATCTTTTGCTTACTCTGATTCAGTGTTTGTTAGTACTATCCGATGCACCACTTGCTAAATATGCAAACCTAAGCGGGAGATTTGAGTAGTGTGTCTACGGTCATGATTGAACGGTTGTTAGTCACTGAGGTACAGTTGGGTATTCACTTCTTGTTTAAGATTTTCTCCTTTAAACTAATTGTCCTAAGTGGTGCAGTGATAACAAATAAATGTCTTAGGATTTTATGAGAACCACAGAAGCTTTGTTGCATTTGGATTTTGACTCTACCCCAGGGCAATTCCCTTTGTACTTAGATAGTACCACGTGACACCAAGGGGCGAATAAACGTAGAGAGCATAGATATCAAAGTTATTAAGAAAAGGAGAGTGGGAACATCTCACACTCTTACTTCACACCCTTTCTTATGGGGATCCATTCAGTATCCTCTCCTTCAAATCTAACCATGGCTTCTTGAGTTTTATATGTTCTGAACAACAGTCTGATAATTTTTTCATCTATTCCTATTTTATGCAAAATATCAAATAAAACAGAGGGATTAACATTATCGAAATCTTTTTCGTAATCCACAAAGCATAGATATAAATCTTTATTGCACTCGATCATTCTTTCCTCCAATATCCATAGTGTTGCGATAGCTTCCCTGGTTCCCCTATTTCTCCTGAAACCAAACTGTGCTTCATTTAATTCTCTCTATCATCTGTTCCATTCTTCTATATATTATGTTGATTAGGACTTTTGCAATGTGGCTAATCAAGCTGATAGTTCTATGCTTATTGCAATCCATCATTCCTGTAGTCTTGGGAATAGGAATAAAAATAGATCTTACGAAGTCTTTAGATATTCCAACCTTCTCCAGACTTCTATTAAAGGATGATGGATACAAGTTTTATTCCTTCCTTTCCCAATATCTTCAGCAGTCTCCTTAATATCTTTCACTCCCGGAACTTTCCTATCCTTTATTCTTTTAATGCCTGCTTCAGTTTCCCATTCCTTAATTTCTGGGGTATCATCGTTTTCTATCTGATCACATTCCAGATTATCTTCATCCCCATAAAGTCCTGTTACATATTTCTTCCACCTTATCATTTTTTCATTTTTTTCCAACAAAATCTTTCCTATTTTATCCTTCAAAGCACAACTTTTTGTCCTTCTTTCCTGAAATCAAGTTCAAGCCTTCATAGACCTTTCTCATATCCTTTGCTGTATCATTTTCCTCTATTTCCTTGCAGACCTGAATGAGCCAGTCTTACTTTGCCTTTTTAGCCAGAATTTTTACTTGTTTATCGATCTCTTTATATCTGAATTGGGCCCCGTCGTTGTTCTTATTCCATTTTCTTCTTTCATCCATTTTTTCTATCACTTTCTCAGTATTCCAGGGTTTCCTTCCTCCTCTCTCTCTCTCTGCCTCACCAAGAAGTCCTTTAGCACAGCACTTCCCAAACTGTGGGCCGCGGCCCCCTTGGGGGCCGTAGGTTTTGTTGAGGGGGGCCATGAAATAATGAAAACAAATTTAAAATGTTTTAAGACTAAGTAGATTTTTTTTATTTTAAAAGAAACATATTTAACTTTTATTATTTATTATTTCTTTTTTGTTATTTTTTATATTTTAATGGAAAAATTCACACATTGGTGTTGGTTCACAAACTTTGCTTCCTGCGTATTTCAGCGCTTAATGAATATTATTAAATATTGCTTATTCATATGTTTCATTTCAAAGCAGTGGTTAATTGTATTTACTTCGAATGCTCTCCAGGGAAGCTCCAAATCTTCCTGTCCCTTTCATCACGTGTTCGTAACAGGGACTGTTGATATTGACTTTATATACATATCAAAACTCATTTTATATTATCACTGTCATCCGAGCTAGTTTTCTGTTACCAATAAAAGTTTCGCATATACTTCACACATGAAAAAAAGCTTAAACGAGTTCATGTGGGGAGATAGTAACTCGCTTGCAGTGGTAAACAACACCCTCCCTAACAGCCACTATACTGCAGAGGCAATAAAAACAAGTACTTTTATTATGCCAGTGAATAAGGTATGAGGAGTCTGTGTAATATATTTCTCAACAAATAGTGCAATTAGAGACAACTGGGATAAAAACACACTAATTAATGAATCAATTGTCCCCCTCATACAGAAACTATGCTGTATAGACTGAAACAAAACCATATGTTGCATGGGCAAACACAGTATCTAACTAAAAACTATTGTTATTAATTAGGTGTGCGAGTTCGATTTCCCAAGGCAGCAATAAAATTCAACCGAACGTGTTAAAATTCGTAAAAGTGTTAAAACTAAGTAATATATATATATAATGAATGTTATGGCAGTTTCACATATGGAATTCGGTTGAAGAGAGTTAACATTTCAACTCAATTGTCAGCTATGCTTTTATCTTTCGGTTGCGCGATCTTTTGTTATCCATCATATGCACCATTCATATACATGTTTTAATAACCTGCCTTTGCTGTCTGTTTCGCGTTAGGCTTAATTACCTTAAAGGGAGAAAAGTCACAAAAGAGAAAAATTTTCATGGTCCGGGGATTCCCTTATTCAGGCAATATTCACTAATTTCATGTTATCAGTCTGTGGTGTGCCAGTATCGGTAAGTGGTGATATTATTTGATCTATTCTATGTTAAAAAATTTAACCCTGAGATGGATAAGTGGCTGATAAAAAAAAAATTCCCGCGAACATTTAGAAGAAGCAGAAACAGACTCAAAAAAAAAAAGGACAGTATTTCATATTTTACCAGAACAGCCTGCATCGTCTTCAGAACCAAACGGTAAGAGGCAAAAAATGTAATATATGCATTTGATTTTTGCAATATTTGCTGTGTATGTTTTGTATTGAATATAAATACAATAAATATTATAATAATATGTCTCTCTATTACGATTTTTTTTTGAGGGGGGGGGGGCTATGAAATATTTTAATTTTTGCAAAGGGGGCCCTGACATCCAGAAGTTTGGGAAGCACTGCTTTAGCACATTCCTTGATTTTCTCTCTTAGATCAGTCCAAATTACTTCTACAGGTCTATCAGTATCAATATTGCTGGTCTTATTTTCTAGTTCAGCTTGATATTTCTCTCTGATATCTTTTCTTTTTAGTCCATCAATTCTTATTTTTCTAGTTGCATTTTCTTTATTTATTCGTTTTAATCTAATTTTTACTTTAATTTGAGCAGGTTATGGTCACTATTGCAGTCTGCTCCAGGATAACTTTTTTGTATTTTTTATTACATTTCTATATCTTGAGTTAATTAGTATGTAATCAATCTGATTTCTCATTTCTTCACTTCCCTGTCCAGGTGCTCTCCAAGTATACAGTCTTCTCTCGTGCTGTTGAAACCAGGTGTTAGTCCTATCCTTTTATCGAACATTATTCCAACCGCTTCGATGTTCTTCTCCTCCTGAGTAAATCAATCTAAATCCATTGTCTTTTCTTGTATCTCCTTTCCCTTTCCATCTAACCTTTGAGATTCCAAGAATTGATATCTTCATCCTTACCTTATAGGAGACATGTCTGCTATGACAGCATCTATATATTCACCTCCTATTGGTCCATTTTGATAAAGTTTCACTTTATGGCCTGACATCTGTTTTAAACTGGTTAGTTTTCATTAGAGACCAGGCAGAAACCTTAAGAGAGCAAAAACTCTCAGTACTAAGGAACTTGAAACGTTGGAGAGATGTATTTTTCGTAAGCAAACTCTCGGTCGGCGCATAAAAGTATTTATTAAAATAAAGAACCAAAAGGCTTCACTTTGGCAATGCAAAATTTATAAAAATCAAGTGGATATTAAATCCAGCATTATATCAAAGCCAAAAAAAAAAAAAAAAAAATTCTTTTAATTTCTCTGATCACATTGGCCATGTCCTTTTAATGGACCCTGATTAATCTCTCTACATCGGGGGGAAAAAAATGTGTTATTAATGGATTCAAAAAATCTGAAAGGTTGTTTAAAAAAAATCTGAGAAAATATATTGAATATTTCCATTTAAACCATAATTACTCAATACAGATTAATAGGATCATCTCACATTAGTCAACAAAGCTGAGACTTTGGTTGATAGCGGTGTAGCATATACTTGCCTGCTACACTTGCTACACTTTACATGTAGTTTAGACTGATATTTTTATTTGGTCTGATATGATGGTTTTATTTCATGATGATCTTATTAATATAGTGATTAACTGTAAATGCATTAAATCTATTTTTTTCCTTTTTTTTTTCTGACATGTTGCATAATTTCTATAAATCTTCCAGTATAAATAAATCTTTAAGTGAGCTGACCTCAGTCAGTTCACTTAACTCTTAACACTTTTCATCTCTTAGTTGAAATGAGTATAACTTTGTGTGTTTGTGTTATATTTATAGTTGTTTTAATTTTTGCTAGCTTCGGGTCAAGAATTCTCAAATATCAATGTAGAGCCTGGATTATTTGAGTGGCTGGGTTGGTATGTAGATGGTATGCCATCATGGATGACTCTGGAGGAGTTAGAAGGTATAGGTTATAATATCAATATGAATTATAAACCAACCATATCAGCAAAGACTTTGTTAAGTTCCATGGAAACAGTAGAACAGTATTATCATAGGAGTCATCTAGTTGTCCAGTCTGTCCTGAATTGCACATCTGGAAAAGGTACAAGTATCTTATTATATTTCTTAGACAAATATAAATATACTTCATATATAATACTGTTTGAGAAATATATTTCTGCATCCTCTTTGATACATATTACTCAGTTTTTTTTCATGAGGAACAAATAGCTATGTGTTTTTTAATATTTTTAATAAAGCACTTACAGTACTAATACTTACTAATTATTGAATTTCACTGCCTAATTATTAGAGAAAACATATCAACAAAACCCTTGCAAATAAAAGGATGAAACTTACTGGTTTATGAACACCTTCAAACATAAACACTTATATAATGAAATGGATTTCTTAAAAAATGTTTGAAAACTAGACAGTACTGAATATGCAAATATTGAAAAATTGCACTAAACCATGCAATAAAAACCCAATCAAATATATCTTTGAAATAAATAATAAAATTTCCACACATCTAGAACATTCATAATGCTCTGAGACACCATTTTTCCAAACACTGAATGTCAGGTAGACATCATGATGGATACGAAATTAACTAAGCAATAGCACTGGATGTAATTACCCAGTGGCATAGCTAGGGGGGTGCAGAGGGGGCAGTCTGCCCCGAGTGACACTTTGAACCTTTTTGAACTTTTGCAGTTAATTCTAAAATACATTCTCCAGAACTCAGTTCCAAATATCGTAATACTACTGCGAATTTTCCTCATAATTGCTGTAAATGTTGCTAGTTGTGAAAGAAGTTTTTCTAAATAAAATTTAATTAAGAATTACCTACATTACTATGAAATAGACTTTGCCAATGTCATCGACGATTTTGCTAACAGAAAAGCAAGAAAAATAACATTTTAGAATGATGAAATTACAGTTTTACTTCACAAATAAACATAGTGTTTTAATTTATTTCCCTATACGTCGTTTTGACTTTTTGTAGTATTTTTGGTGTGTATTGAGAGGACGGCAAACTCAGGAACTGCCCCAGGCGACAACAGCTCTAGCTACGCCACTGTAATTACCAAATCAAGATAGTGCAATAGTGTAATGGTTTTTGCAGGGGAAGTGGTTAGCCAGGTACAAGCTTCATGGAACAAGAGAGAGAAGTGTGCAATTACAGAGTAAAGGACTATGATAAATTAAGGAAACAGATTAATGATGTGCAGTGGCTTGATCATTTGATGGAGAGAGAGGTTCAGAGGATAAATAAAGTAGGAGTGAAATGGATGAATCAGGGAATTATGCAAGAGCTTCTGAGGAAGAGGATGTTATACAGTAGATATAAAGAACAGTACTCCTCAGCAACATAAGCAGTACAAGTGTAGTAAGAAAAGAGAAATTAGCATATGAAGAGATTGGCTGAAGCAGTAAAGCAAAATCCTTGAATTCTATAGTTATGTTGTTAGTAGAAGAAAGGGTGAATATGGAAAACTAACATCATTTGCTCAAGTTGGAACATGAGTCACGTCTGACATAGTGGAAATGTTCATTGATACTTCATGTCTGGATACAGAAACAATTACAGTAGAGTGGAAAGAAGAAAAAATACTGCCACTGCATAAGAGAGAATCCAAATCATTACTGTCAAACTATAGACCAGTATATTTATCAAGTATGTTGGTGAAGGCGTTAGAAAGACTATTTAGAGGCAGAATACAAACTTGGATTAATGATATTGGATATCTTTTCAGAAAGTAGCACAGGTTTTTTTAAGGAGAGGTCATGCTTTAGTAACTTGTATACTATGGGAATGTGCAAAAGAGCTGGTAGTGCCCTTTAGTTGTTCAACAGATGTCTGGATGCAAAAACAATTCCAGAAGAGTGGAAAGAAGAAAAAATACTGCCACTGCATAAGAGAGAATCCAAGTCAGTACTGTCAAACTATAGACCAAAACATATATCAAGTATGTTGGTGAAGGCGTTAGAAAGACTATTTAGAGGCAGAATACATAATGGTAACGGATATCTTTTCAGAGAGTAGCACAGGTGTTTTTAAGGAGAGGTCATGCTTTAGTAACTTGGTTACATTTTATAATAGGGGGTGACTAGTGTATTGGACCAGAGAAAGATGCTTATATAGTGATTTATATTTGAAATTCGCTAAAGCATTTGATCGAGTACCACATGATAAACTACTATTGAAATTGTGAGTGATTGAGATGGATAGTCATTTGATAGCTTGATTACAAGAATCGTTGACTTGATAGGAGTCAGTGAGTTTCGTATGGAGGTGCATTGTCCAAAAAAGGAAGGTGATTGTGTCTGTGCCACAGAGGTCTGTTTTCGGACCACTTTTGTTTAACTCAGGGGTCTTCAATGCATGGCCTACCGGCCATTTCAGTGACGCCTTCTGGCCACTAAGCTCTACTGTGGTATTTAGAATTGTAAGATGCTTTCCAGATTCAAAAAGAACGCTGTGCATTTGATACCTTACATAAAATCCTATAAAAATAAATATTAAATGGACATACTTCTTCAGCCATCTACCAGCGCCAAGCAGTACTTAAGTACTGGTACTAACATCGCATTTAGATGGCTGAAGCAGTAATTCATTCAAGTGCGCTGTCTAGTGCCTTCCAGATACATCTCGAAGGTTCTTGATACTTCGTTATTTTCATATAAATACAAGAGGATCTAATCCTCAGTCAGCCATGAACAGTGTGATATTCGTGTATAAGCGCACGCAGGTTTGGCGTGTCAGCCACAGCCTATTGTGGTTTTATATTGCCAAACTTTTTTCATTAGTGTAAGACATATTCAGTGGATAATAACCATTACACAGCGATTTTGGGTCATTTTTTGGATTCACCTTCCATCACTATGGCATCTACGAGTAAAAAGCATAAATCAAGTGATTCTTGTCGGTTTTTAATGAAAAGTGGACCAATTTGTACTTTTTTGTGCCGATCGACGATAAGCCAGTGTGGTTTATTTCTCATGAGTCAGTGTCAGTATCAAAAGAGTATAATATAAAATAACACTATGAGACAAAGCATGCGTCCAATTTCGATTTCCTTCAAGGGCATCTTAATGTGGACAAAGTGAACCATCTCCAAATTGATTTAAAATGTCAGCAGGGTACGTTTAAAAGGCAGAGGGAAGAGAGCGAAGCGTGTGGCAAAGTAAGTTATGTAATAGCTGAAAAATTGCTAAAAAATCAAAAGCCTTCTTTGACGGCAAATTTGTAAAAGAGTGTCTCATCACTGCTGGGGATATTCTGTGCCCAAATAATAAGGAAGTGTTTAAAAAATCGAGTTTGTCTGGGGTAACTGTGGCACAGCATGTCGAAGAACTTGCCAATGACATTGAAGGAACTTTAAAAAAAGGTTGTTCGAATTTACGTCATATTCACTTGCTTTAGATGAGAGCACAGACATGAAGGATACAGCACAACTGGATATCTTTGTCTGTGGCATTGATCAACAATTCAGTGTTACAGAAGAACTGCTAGCACTCGTACCTATGAAGGAAACGAAAGGCACTGATATTCTTGAAGCTGCCAAGAAAATGCTCCAGCTTTTCGACCTCAGCTTAACCAACCTCAAGGTGTGGTAACTGATGGTGCCCCTGCTATGGTGGGAAAGAATGAAGGGTTTGTTGTGCTGCTACGGAAAGAACTGGAACTAGAAGGAAAAGATTTCGTCCATTACCACTGTTTAATCCACCAGGAGAATTTGTGCGTGAAAACTATTGGATTTGAGAATGTCATGAAAGTTATTGTGACTGTCGTCAACATTATTAGGGCAAAAGGATTGAATCATCGTCAATTCCATGAGTTTTTGACCCAAGAGTGCGAAGCGGATCACGGCGGTATGGTTTATTATAATGATGTGCATTGGTTGAGCAGAGGGAAGGTTCTTAAAAGAGTCTTTGACTTAAGGAGCAAAATACAGCAGTTCATGCCAACCAAGGAAATCTGATTGCGGTATTTAATGATCCGAAGTGGATGACAGACTTTGCCTTTATGACCGACATCTCATTGCACATGAATGACCTAAATATGCAGCTACAATCCAAAGATCAACTGGTGCACACTTTGTTTGATCACATCAAAGCTTTTGTGGCCAAGCTCAAACTTTGGGAGGCACAACTTGCAAAAAAATACTTAACTCATTTTCAGCTTCTCGCTGAGTCCAACTGTTCGTCTCTTGATGAATATGCTACAAAATTAGCCGTGTTGCGAAGTGAGTTTGAAGAGAGATTTAGTGATTTTCGTAACCAAGTCTTCTTTAGATTTATTTTCAATGCCATTTCAGTGTCAATGCTGCCGAAATGCTGGACTCCATACAAATGGAGCTGCTTGAACTCCAAAACAACTCTTCTTTGAGAGAAAAATTATTTAATGTGCCCTTGCTTACATTTTACAGACTGCATTTCTGAGGATGCATTCCCTAATCTTCACGGTATGCTGTGTAGATGTGCGCTTTGTTAGGAAGCACATACTTATGTGTTCATACTTCTCCAGAGTTCACAGTTCTCCAGAATGAAGTCCAAGACAAGAACTCAGATTGCAGACCAACATCTCGAGAATACTCTGTGCATAGCGACTTCCAACATTGATGCCAACATTGACAAGCTGGTCAAGGAAAAACATTGCCAAGTTGCTCATTGACATTGTAAAAAATTAATGTTTTCTTCGTTACATTATCTTTTTTCAAGTATTGATTGTATTTACTTATCATGAACTCCTACCTACGCTCTTAAAGCTGAGTTTGTTTATTTTTATAGGATTTTATGTAAAGTATCAAATGCACAGCATTTATTGTGAATCTGGAAAGTATCTTACAATTCCAAATACTGTAGTATAGCTTAGTGACCCACGGACTTCATTGAAATTTTTAATGCAGCCCGCACTGTCTGAAATGTTGAGGACCCCTGGTTTAACTCATATATCAGTGATATAGTTAATGATGCAAAAGAAAATATTCATTTGTTTACTGATGATAGAACCTCCATAGCTCAGTCAGTATTGACGAACCCCTTTGGTCAGAAAGACCTGTGTTCGATTCCCGTCAATGACATGAGGAACCTTTATCTGGTCTCTTTCGATGAAAGGTGAGTTAGCCAGTCTCATATGGAGGTAGGGGGATTTTTTCAATCGGAAACTCGGGTTTTTCATCCACCAGAACGGGCAAACTGGCCCCTGTGAAGACATGCTTATACAGACATAGAACACCTCCAGGAATAAGGAGTGACCAACCTATTCCATAGGATTTCAGTTCCAAAAGCCTACACGATAAAATGTGTAGGTCCATGCATGAATGTAAATTAGGATAGGATTGCTGTTACAAGAAGATTTGAATAGGTTGGTGCATGGGGCTTAAGAATGGGGATGTCATTTCAGTGTTGCTAAGGGTAAAGTTATGCACTTTGGCCAGAGAAGAAGTAATTAGCTTTAGCACATTGAAGGAGAAATTAAAGGATCTGAGGATCTTGGTCGATAAGGAACTGAAGTTCAGGGGAGACATAATGAAAGTTATAAGGGCTACCAGGAAAATTGCTGTTATAAATGCAAATAACAGTGTATGGATAAGGAGGTGATAGTTTTTACTATATCAGGTGCTAATTAGGCTTCATTTGGATTTCTTTGCACAGATCTAGTCATCTGGTTGTATTAGTGATAAGGAAACATTGGAGACAGAGGTCAGAACTATGGAATCTTTAATATGAGGACAGATTGAGGAAAAATGGTGGTTAGAGCTTGGCAGACAAGAGGAGGAAGAGGGGAATACAATTGAGTCATATAAGTTGATGAGAAGAGCCTATCAAATAGGAATAGGGGAATTGTTTACATAGGATAATAAGTGATGCAAGAACAAGAGGTCATCTCTGGAAACTGTACAATGGTCATGTGAATAAAGAAGTGAAAAAGAGATTTTCTGCTTTGTAGAAAATCCCTTTTTCTGAATGAGTGGAATGCTTTGTCGGAGTTGGTGGTGAATACTCCAATGTTGAATGTTCAAGACAAGATATGATAGTTATTGTAATCTGTGAGGGTTCGATCTCCCCTGATGAGTCTTCTGACTCCATGGAGGCTTCGAAGTAATACTAATACTATAATCTTTAATTTCCAACCAAAACTTCACCACACATACGAGGGTGGTCTGAAAGGTTCTCGTCACCGACCATAGACGGCAACACTATCGGAGAGATTTTTTTTTTTTTAATTTGGTACATCTGTCATAAGCATCCATATGAAATTGCAAATCGTTCTATCAAGTAGTTTGTTTTATACAACTGTCTGAAGCAAAAGTGTTGAAATGGATAAAATTTAGTATCGTGCAGTTATAAAATTCTTTGTAAAAGAAGGTTTAATGCCAAAAGAAATTCATTAGAAGTTCATAAAAGTTTATGGGCACTCTACTGCTTTATTTTTGACAATTAAGAAATGGGCTGCCAAATTTAAATGCGACCGTACCAGCCTTGAAGATGATCCATGTGAAGGACATCCCAAAAAGTGTAACAATACCTGAAATCATTGATCAAGTGCACGATATGGTATTGGATGACCGGTGAGTCAAAGTGTGTGAAATTGCTGAGACTATAGGCATTTCAAAAGAACGTGTAAGATATATTTTGCATGAAGAATTGCAAATGAAAAAGCTTTGCGCAAGATGGGTACCACACTTGCTCACAGCAGATCAAAAACGCACTCGCATGAAAATCTCTGGACAGTGCTTGTAGCATTTTAACATCATTACTACAGATGAGACTTGGATTCACCATTACACACCAGAATCCAAACAGCAGTCAAAACAGTGGACAGAAGCCAGTTGTTCAGTCAAAGAAGACAAAGTCGGTTCCATCAGCAGGAAAGGTTCATGGCATTGGTGTTTTGAGATGCTAAAGACATTTTGTTTATTAATTATCTTGAAAAGGGTAAAACAATAACTGGGGAATATTATTCCGATCTTTTAACCAGACTAGACGAAAAAATTCATGAGAAAAGACCCGTTTGCAGAAGAAAAAAAATCATCTTTCATCAGGTAAATGCACCTGCCCACAAAAGTGTTTTGGCAATGGGAAAATTAAGGGATCTGCACTATGAATTGCTGGAACATCCACCCTATTCCCCAGATTTGGCTCCCTCTGACTTCTATCTCTTCCCAAAACTAAAACTTCCTCGCTGGTCAGTGTTTTTCTTCGAATCAAGAGGTGATTGCAGCTGTAGAGAGGTATTTTGATCTTACTGAGAACCACTACAGGGAAGGGATAATGGCACTGGAGTATCACTGGAATAAATGTATTAGTCTTAAGGAAGATTATGTGGAAAAATGAAAATAATTTTGAAATTATAAATTTGTTTTTTTCATTGTTAGGTCGAGAACTTTTCAGACCACCCTTGTACACACATTAACATAGTGAAGAATCAGATTCATGTACATAAGAGTAAAGGCACATTACAGCAGCATTTCGCATTTCATCAAATAAAGATAACGCAACACAAACACTGCTGCAGAATAAAAAGGCTACCAGCAGAGATCTGCTAATCAATTTCTAACTTGTACTACTTTAAAATTTAGAAGTTGAGCTCCTTTGAAATTGTTAAATCTTATAGCTTGTTTGGTTTATTTAAGTTGCTAATTTTATTTGCTGGTTATCTCATATTCAATAGCTATATGAATTTTGAATTCACTTATAATTGCACATTTATAAGGATTTTGTTTCTGGATATTATATGAAAATATGCAGCTTTATACTGTAAATGCAAAATGTAAATTTAGTAAGAAAGATGATGTTAGCTCTGCGACTTTGCTGTCAAATGTATTATTATCTGTAACTCTAGAAATGCAAAGCCATAATACAGAGTCATGATATCTAAAGAAGATGTACACTGCTTAGAAAGAAGTCAACAGACACTCCCCCCCATAGGCAAAGTGCATCATGCGATTTAATAAGTCACTCGTTTGTAGCTGGTATAAATTGGAGGAATATGTTGCTCCCATGTCAGTGCAGCTGTGTCCAGGTGTAATGGTTACGAGAAGGGAACAAATGGAGGCATTGTGATAGGATGCCATGTTGCAAAGCCTATCTGTTCAGCAAATTGTTGACAAATGGGGCCATTCCAGATCGACAATCACTGATACCGTACTGAGATGTAAGCACAGGGAGTCAATTGCAAGTGCTGTAGACAAAGCACAACACTCACCGACTGTGGCTGTAAGGTGCTATGAAGGATAATATGTAAAAATGCCATTTGTCAATCGACACATTGAATGCAGAGTTCTGGGCATGCATTGGCTGGAACACCAATCTGCACTAAAACATTCAGGACTGAGGCTCACAACGTGGTTTCCATGGTAGGACCACAATATACATGCCCCACATTACTCGATCAATATGCAGCATCATCTTCAGTGGTGCAAAGAGTGTGTACAGTGGAACGTGGAAGCTTGGAAAGCTGTGTTATGGAACATTGAATCAGGCTACACCCGCTACTGAGTAGATGGAATGGACAGTGTGGCAGATGACAGTATGGTCTTGTTTTTCCTGGTTTGGCCTTGAATCTCTGTTTGTGGTGCCATGAACATTGAACTCCAAGAAGTATCTGAACATTCTGGACAATGCCATGCTTCCTATTTTGTGATGTTTCTATGGAACTGACCACTGTTTCTTTCAGCAAGACAATGCAGCAATTGACTGGCCTCCACAGAGCCCTGCTCTCAACCCTATTGAACATCTGTGAGATAAACTGGAGCATTGGGTGAGGTCAAGGGACATCCGTCCCGTAACAGTCCAGATGACCTCATTACATTCATACAGGAAGATTCGTCCAAAATTCCCACTGAGGTCCTACATCTTATTAAGGTGGGTGCCATGACTGTTTGTTCCTCACATTGTGGTGTCCATTGACTTCTTTCCAAGCAGTGTATAATAATATTTTCTTAGTTAAGTTTTAAGATTCTGCTAACATATGGTACTGTTTCAGACTTTTCATTCCCTTCTGTGATCTTGGTGTTTAGGCTTATATGTCGATTATCATACATGAGTTGTTTCAGAAAATTGACAGCATAGACTAAATAATAACTAAAAATTTACTTATTTCATAACATTTTTCCAAAGATAAATTTGTATCTTTAGGAATGAATACACTTTTATCAAATACTTGCATGTAGGTGCACTTCAGTAAAAGAAGAGAAACCATCTGAATATGTGTGTGGATGGTTTCCCATTTGAGAGGCATTTTGATGCAACACATTTTTTCAGGTTGGGATAGTTGGTGAGAGCTGCAGAAGATTAAAAAAAAGTCTCTCAAATTTAAACTTAAAAAAAGCCACCTTTTTCCAAGTTTAAATTTCAATTTTTAAAGATGGCTTTTTCCAATGGGTCCTGTGATGGGTGTCCAGAGGATGGTCTACCAATCCTGAGTGACCATAGTGGTTGAAACAGATGTAGTTTGAGGTTTATAATATTCTGATGTTGACTGTCCTGCCGGTTTTGCCATAGTATGAATGGTTGTAGCTGCAGGGTATATGGTACACCCCAGGTAAATCCAGAGGTTGTATTTAGTCTTTGGGAAAGCAGATCAAGGATTCTAGCTTTCTCTGTGGTTTGTAAGTGGTTACAGATTGTTATTTTTTAAGATCCTGGACACATTTTCTGAGAGGTTGTGAATGCAAGGAATGGTGTTGGATTTGCTGCAATCTATGCTTATAATAATAAGTAAATAAGCAAAATGATAAGTATGTGTTTAGTTATTATTTAGTCTATGATGTCAGTTTCCTGAAACAGCATTACATATTCATTACATTACATTACATAGTTAGGAATAGTCAATTTAACACACAACCTACAAATTACATATTAAATAGTGCTAATGTACTACAGATCACTGCCATGAGTTGGATTTGGGTTATATACCCTGGATATTATGCTCAAAAAAAAAAAAAAAACCAAGCTGCTTTAGGCTTATAAGTAGCAGGATGGTGGTTTCACACTGGGTGAATGAATTTCATATACTATCTAAAAGCATTCACAGACATGTCCAAGGTGGTATTTGAACCCATATCCTTTGGTTGGAGAGTAGGTTTGCTCTTCACTCAGTCAACCAGGTCTACATGGCATTGTTTTGCAAAATGCATTGCATTCGTGGTAAGGCAAAAGCCTTGTGCTACAAACAAAAGCGTGAACTATTCTGTTTAAGCTCTGAAGATAGATTCCACCAGAGGGCAACTATAGACTATATAATTGAACATGTTACAATGTGGCAGCAAAAAAAAATGTTTTCATTATAATTATTAGAGTTTTTGCTTTAAATTTATGGGGAGTCTAATCTACATAGAATATGTTGTCTGGGGATAGTTTGTACTTAAACATAATATTTCAGTATATCTTGTCAGTGTTCTTTGTATTGTGTAGTTTTTGAATAAATGGCATCTGCCACAATTCAGTTTGCTGATATGTTATACCCTAGTCCTTAAGGACTACATTTTACACGCCATACAATGGGATTTTGTAATATGTTGTGCTTGCAGCATGTTCACATCCCAGCAGTTGGAAATGGGACATGTCAGAGACCTGGGAGAACATCTGCTAAAAATATAAAAAATAGAAATAGCTTGGTGATAAGGAAATTAGCATAAAAGACTTCACTTGCATTATGTCAGAAATAAGTGAATGCATACCAAGAAAGATGAGTAGAATGATTTAGGGCAAGGAAGATGAATGCCATGTGAACAAGGTATAAAATTAGGGAATGTACTAGGTTTGGAAGATGGTGCTGTTTTGGAAGGTGATGATATTGGTGTTGATTGGGAGGGTGAATGTCAAGTGAGATCAGGTTACCTGGAGAGAGAGAGAGAGAGAGAGATAAATGTACTGAGAGAAATGGAACGAATGAGGAATGAGTTAAGATGCGTAAAGAAAAGATTAGGAGACTGGAAAGAATGGATGCAAAGTGCATGAGAGCAGAAGTAAGAGAGGGAGAGTTATGGGACTGATAGAAGGGGAGAGAATATTAGAACCAGGGAATAAGAGGAACGTACAGGAGCCAGGGATGGAAAGGTGACAGGAAAGCAGATAAATGGGAGAGGAAGGAGACAAAGTGTCACAGAAGAGAGAAAGAGTAAGAGATGCAGGTGAGCAAAGAAGAAACAGTGGTAAGAGGAGTGATGTATGGAGATTCAATGATCAGTGCAGTGCAAAATAAAATGCCAAAGGAGTGTTTTTCTGGAGAACTGATACATCATGTGACTACGGCAGTTAAGTGAGGTGAAAGAGTGGATGAGATGATTGTGATGGTGCATACAAATGACTTGAGAGGCAGTATGAATCGAGTTGTGAGAGATCTGAGGTTCATGCTTGAGGTTGTATTGCAGAAGACTGAAAGAGAGAAGAATGAGCATGCTACCCAGGTATGATAATGAATCAATAATGAATAGTATGATAGCCAGAATGTGTCAAAAGACAGGCTTGAATTATGTCGACACTTGGAATGCATTTGAGGAAAGGAAATAACTGTATGCAAGAGATGGCCTATATTTGAATAAGGAAGGATAAACTGGAGAGTGTTCTCTGAACAAGTGAGTATTGGTGCAAGGAAACTAGAAATATCAGGGTGAATAGCAGGAGTAGCCTCTTGTGAAAATAGGTAGTTGGAAGGAAGGGGAACATTATGGTATAATGCAGAATCCAGTGTAGTTAAGGGAATAAGATAGGTAGAGAAACACTTAGAATGAACTGATGTTTCTATATACTAATGCCAGGAGTATCCAGAATAAAGGAGATGAATTTCTGGTACTGATATCTTCAGCCTGTCCAGATTATTGAAATCAATGGGATATGATTGATGGAAGATGATATACTGACAGGAATAGAAGTAACAGGGTATAGCATTTTTCAGCAGGGGTGGGTGGGAAGCAGTATTATTTATTGGAGTATTGCTTATGATCAGTGATAAGTTATATCCTCTCAGAGTGGAGGATTTGGAAGGCAATGGCAGTAATGGTTTTCAGAGCATATGATGTGAGGTGTAGGTGGTCTGGACAGGATATTTAGTGGGATGTTGCTATAAACCATGGAGCCTGGAGGATGAAGAGCAGGTGATGGTTAAACAGTTGACATTGGAAAGTGTGAAAAGAAAGAATGAAATAATATTCAAGATATTATTTACTGCAGTATAAATTGCATATAGTAATAAAGGAATGGAATTTTTTGAATTCTTGAGAAATAAATATCTTAGGCAACGTGTAGTAGAGGTAACATTAGGTTCAAGAGTTTTGGATTTGGTTGTAGCATCGGAAGATCTGATTGTAACTGAGATAGCATCCCCTGTGTAGAGAGAATGACCATGTAGTTTTGACTTCAGGAATGAATAGACATGCAGGAATATCAAGGAGAAAGAAATTTATGTGGAATTATAAGGCAGAGGATTATAATAATCTTAGAAATTGGCTTGGAGCAATTCGATGGATGGAGAAATTGGAAAAACAATATATCGCCAGTACATAGGGAACCAGGGAAGAAATATTTATTAGCAGCAATGGCAATTTGTGTACCTCGAGCGAAAGAGAGAACAGGATTTGGTGTAAAGTAGATGATGAACAGTATCAAATTGGAACTGCAGGTCACAAAGCAGTTAAGGGAATGATATTGTGTGGGGGGAGCAGATGGATGAAGAATATAAGAGTCAGGCTAAGAGAGGGACTAGTATGGTAAGGAAGGCAAAACTTTGATATGAGAAGAGATTGGCCCCAAGATCCAAGGAAAATCCTAAGGAATTCTTTTGTTATGTACTCTGTAGGAGAAAGAATGATTGTGGAAGAATGACACTGTTAGCCAAAAATAGGAGTAGAGTGACTGAAACAGAGAACATAGTGGAGTTGTTTAATGTTCACTTTGGGATGTTTCGTCCTTGAGAAGTAGGTTTTAATAATAGAGGTATGAGGAGGGATCGAGGTGTAGAAGTGGAAGAGGAGAGTGTTTTAAATACTCAGCACTCTGGATTCAGAAAAACAGTGGGGATGGATAGGATTTCAGCACTGATTTTGAGGGCATGCACTAAAAAACTGACAGCTCCACTGACTTGGCTTTTCAATGAGAATGTGGCTACAAGAAAAAGTGCCCAAGGAGTGGAAGGAGGATAAGATGGCACCATTGCATAGGGTTGGTAGTAGAATGGAAGTGTTGAACTATAGACCAGTTTGTATTTCATCAGAAGTTCTTAAAATTTTGGAGAAATTATTACATGACACTTCCAAGGACTCAGTACAAGGCAGATTATTATCTGTGAGAATCAGTATGGATTTATTAAGAGCATTCATTTTAGTACATTTTGTAGAAATTATTATATGACACCTCTAAGCAGCATTGTGGGGCACATAAGAGTAATGTTATCTGTGAAAGTCAACAATGATTTATGATTTATTTAGGGGTGCTTGTGTTTTAGTACTCTGATTGCTTTTTTATAATAATGTAAAAGCTTAAGGGTCAAAGCTGTATAACTGAGAGGAGACCTCCACATAGCCTTTAAAGGAATGCGGAGAACCGACCAGGGCTTCTGAACTAATGTCCAATCCTCACCTTCTCGTGGTGCACCCTGTTGGGTATCTACTTAGATACTGAACGAACGAGGATGGGCTGGCAATTTGGGATTTAGCCGACCAAATTGTATTCTTATTGGTTAAACCAAAATTAAAAATGATGGTACAACATGACAAAATTTCATGCCAGCTGGGGCGTTGCCAGGTTAAACAAGGCCCTCGTTGTTTTTGCTAGGGAACCAGGCAATGACAATCAAGGAAAAGAAGGAGTAGCCATACTATTCAACACAAAATACGAGGCTAATCTTCTTGAATGGCAGTCAATCTCAAGTAGAGTAATGTGGGCAAATATGAGAATGGGGAACTGGACAATGAGACTTATTTGTGCCTATGGTCCCACAGAAGGTTCTACTAAGGTAGAAGTGGAGGAATTTTTTGATGCTTTAGAAAAAGCCACTGACACAATGAAAAATGAAAAGTTGGTCCTTGTTGGGGATCTAAATAGCAGAGTAGGAAATGATTGTGAGACATACAAAAATATTTTGGGAAAATTTGGAGAAAAGAGCAAAGCTAATAATAATGGCAAATATCTGTTGGATTTCTGCTCAGGACATGGACTGGTTATTACTAACACCATGTTCCAACATAAAAATGTGCACAAATTCACATGGAGAGAAGAGGCTAGGAATAAGAAAAGTTTCATTGACTGCTATTGTTGATAGTGATGTTTTCTCCCTGGTGCGGGACACCAGAGTGTACAGAGGATTTGAAATTGGAAGTGATCACTATCTAGTCTTGAACAAGATAAAATTGAATTTCATATTGAAAAGAATAACATGTAAGAAAGTTTTAAAGCGAATAAAAGTTGAGCAGCTCTCAGATGTGAACTGTAGACTAAAATACAGAAAGATTATTGAAAAGAAAATGAAAGAGTTTGAGAACAGGAATCAAACCTTAGAGATTCAGTGGCAAACTCTGAAGAAAACATTGATTGATTCTGCCAGAGAGGCATGTGGTGAGGTTGTGTGCAAGGATAAAAAAATCAGAACTCCCTGGTGGACACAGGAAGTTAAAGAGGCAGTGAAGGAAAAGAAGAAAGCATATCAAAAGTTTCTGTCAAATAAGTCAGCTTGTGCTCTTAGAGAATATAGAGACAAATGCAAGAATGCTAAACACTGTGTAAAACTACCTAAACAAAAGTCATGGGAGGACTTTGGCAAGAATATAGAAAATAAATATCAAGAAGGAGGCAAAATATTCTGGAGGTTGTTGAAGAAGCTTAGGAATGGAGGAAAGAGTGCTGTAAAAGGAGTTAGAGATGATAAAGGTGACATGAAAACTAGAGAAAAAGATATCCTTGAAGTATGGGGTAATTACTTTGAAAAACTGCTAAATGAAACAAGCAGTGATGACAGCACAGTGGTAAAAAACACTGATCAGGCATGCAGTCAGAAATACATATCCATACTTGAAGTAGAAAAAGCCATCAAAGGCTTGAAATGTGGAAAGGCAGCAGGAGTACATGATATTCAACCAGAAATGGTTAAGTATGGTGGTATAAGAGTCTTACAGTGGCTGCACTGCATAGTTCAGAAAGCCTGGACAGAGGGACGAATTCCCGATGATTGGAGTAGAGCTCTCATAGTACCCATATATAAAAAGGGAAATAAAACTGAATGTGAGAATTATAGAGGTATTTCCCTACTGAGTGTTCCTGGGAAGATCTATGCAAGTATACTTGAGAAACGGTTGAGAAGAATTGTGGAAGAAAAGCTTGGTGAAGAACAAGTTGGATTCAGGCCAAATGGAGGCTGTCAGGATCAGATCTTCACTTTATGACAAATAGGCAAGAAAGCATGGGAATATAACAAAGATCTGTATTTAAGTTTTGTCGATTTGGAAAAGGCATATGACAAGGTGCCAAGAAAGAAGCTATTCAATACGCTGCAGTTATATGGTGTCAATGGGGCATTATATCAAGCATTACTTAGTCTTTATTTGAGTTGTAAGTCAGCAGTTAGAATTGAAGGAAGTACAGGAAGATGGTTAAATGTTAAATCTGGTGTGAGACAAGGATGTACATTATCCCCTCTGTTATTCATTATCTATATGGATCACATTATGAAGGAAATTGGTATTAAACATGATATCAAAATTGCAGATGTTAATGTCAGCTCTTTGCTTTATGCGGATGATGTTATACTTCTAAATAAATCCGATACAAGTCTGCAAGATTCTCTGACTAAATTGAATAGCTGTTGTAATAGATGTGGTATGAAGGTCAGCAATAAAAAGACAAAGACAATGAAAATAGGCAGAATCATTGAAAATGTCAACTGTGTTGTGAATGGAGAACCTGTGGAACAAGTAAAACATTTGAACTATTTAGGCATGATTTTTACTGAAGATGGTAAATTAAATATAGAAATAGACAACAGAATCAGCAAAGCTGGTATGGTGGGAAGTCAATTGAATAAATTCATATGGAATAAGAAAGAAATTAGTCAGAACACTAAATTAGCTGTATAAAAGACAGTGTTCAAACCAGTTTTAACTTATGGATCTGAGAGCTGGGTCAGAAGTAAAACACTTGACCAAAGACTAGAGACCGCCGATATGAGAGTCCTGAGAAAGATTATAGGCATGAATAGATGGCATCAATGGCAATATCATATTAAAAACAAGGATATTAGGAAAGAACTTGACATTGTCAGCATCCTGGAATGTGTTAGCAGAGCTAATCTCAGGTGGTATGGTCACTTAAACAGAATGGGCGAGGAAAGATTAGCAAAACAAGTTTTCTCTGCCAGATTGGCAGCAAAACGACCCATAGGAAGACCAAGATATAGGTGGATTGATGCAGTACAAAGTGCCTTCGACGATAGAAATATAAGATCTGATAATGTTGGAGTCTTGACAAGTAACAGACTGATTTGGAGGAAAATTGTAGATAGGAAATTAATAATGATGTAAATTTTTCATGTAGTACTATCATATCCTGTACACCCCTTGAGGGTACATAGCAGGAATTTGATGATGATGATGATGATGTAAAAGAGCAGTTAACCAGGGAAAGATGCATACTGTCTTTTTTTTTTATTATTATTATTGTACAAAGGCATTTGTGAGGATGCCACATGATAAGCTGATATTTAAGTTATAACAAATGGATTTAGATTTAAAGTTTGTGAATTGGATTGGCTGTCTAATAGATATTGGAGTTATGTTTGAGGGAGCGGTATCAAGGAAGCAGAAGGTTACAAGTAGGGACTCGCATGTCTCACTAATGAGCCATGTTTCCTGTGCAATTCAATGATATTGTCATTGAATTGCACAGGAATATTCAGATTTTTGCAGATGATGTGAAGTTCAGAAGGGATATTATTAATAGTGTAGATGTCATAGCCCTTCAGGAGGATTTAAATTAAGTTGAAGAAGTTGGCCAATGAATGGGTGTATTAGGTTAATTCAACTAAATGTGAAATCTTGAAGTTTCAGATACATTAGTGAGAGGTTGCATTGTGTACTCTGTTGGAGAACTGTACTGGAGGAAGTGGGGGGGAGGAGGAGGCAAGGGATCTTGTGGTGATGATTGATGGAAACCTGAAGTTCTAGAAGTCATATTACAAAAGTTGAGGGTAATCCAGAGGATTGCTGCAATACTGAGAAAGACGCAGACCAGCAGAAAATAGAAGAGTTGTGATTGCATTGCATAAATCTATGATCTGACCACACCCAGACTATTTGGCTCAGATTTGGCTCACATTCTAAAAAAATATGCAGGGGGAACTGGCAATGACTTTGACTAGACTGTTTAAGTCTCAGCTCTGGCAAAGTCCCAAGAGAATGGAAGGAGGGATTACATCAAGGGGGATCTAAGTCTGTGGTAACAAATTATAGACCAGTTGGTATTTCAGGAGTGGTGGCGGTTAATTAAAAGTACTGGAAAAGTTGGTCAAAAAGAGATTTTAGGAATAGGTGGATAAGAATATGATACTCTGTGAGGGACAGCATGGCTTTATGAAGGGTGGGTTATGCCTTCTTCTTCTTATGGTGCTATCTTCTATCAAAGGTCAGTGACCTCTTGGCAAACAAACTGCATTCTTGCGTTAATTTAAGCAATCGTACGCTGCTCTTTCCTGTCCACGTCTTGATGTTATCAAACCAAGATATTCGTTTTCTTCCTCTAGCTCCCTTGCCATCAATTCTCCCTACCAAAATAGTTTGTAGAAGTTGGTATTTGCCATTTCTCATGATGTGTCCAAGATAAGATGTTTTTCATTTCTTGATTGTTTGGCAATAACTTTGACTGTATGATGCCTTTGGTTATGCCTTAATTGATCTGTTAACTTTTTATAATAGGGTGACAGCTTAGTTGGATGAAGGGAATGGCTACACAATAATACTGCTAGATTTTGTAAATTGGAATTTACAAAAAATAAAAAAGCCATTTGACAAGATACCACATGGAATTATTATGCAAACTTCAACAAATGAGTATGAATATGAAACTGGTGATATGGAAAAAGGGTAGCTGATTGGTAGATACCAAAAAGTAGTATATGGAGGAACAGAATCCAGGAGAAGGCAGGTGACTAATGTTGTGCTGTAGAGCTCTGTGCTTGGACCACTGCTGTTTAATTTGTACATAAATGATATAGGAAATATTTTGAAGGAAGATATTCAGTTGTTTGCTGATGATGAAAAGTTCAGTAGGGTAATAGTTAATCAAGGTGACGTGGAGATCTTGCAGGATGATTTGGACAGGCTGACAGTATGTGCAGAACATAATGGATATCAAATTAAGGGGATAAAAATCCCTTATTATTTTACAGCCAAATAATAAGGGATTTTTATCCCCTTAATTTAATTAACTTTGCCAGAAAATATAGCCATTTGGCTTGTCATCATAATGGATGTCAATTTAATGTGAGAAAGTGTAAAGTTATGCATTTTGGGATAGAGATTTCAAACTGAGGGGACTATACTCCAGGAAATTGATGAAGCCAGGAATATGGGGATAGTACTAGATAGAGAGTTGAAGTTGAGAGAACATATTGCTAAAGTAGCCAGGGTAGCTCACAGTATTACTTGGTTATTGAAGAACACACTAACAAGCAGGTATAATGGAGTTATCATTCCTCTTTATAATACCTTGATCTGACCATATCTCTATTACTGTGCTCAGGTCTAGTCACTTGGGTTTCTTGGGGATGAGGAAGTGGTAGAGAGGATCCAGAGGCAAGTGATCAAGGTGGTGAGTGGTCTTTGTAATACTTTCTATGAGAATAGATTGAGAGTTTGTGGATTGCAAAATTTGGTTGATAGGCAAAAAAGGGGTGATGTGATAGTGACAGGAAATACTGATAGTTGCTGTCTGGACACTTTTGACAACACAGTGTATCTTACCCTCTTTCCACTCCCTTGGAACTTGCTAGAGCTCAGATTGAACAACTTCATCAGAGGCAATGTCAATTCTCTTGCACATTCATGTAGTACACATGCTGACATGCCATCTAGTCCTACCTGTAGTCACATTGATATTTTTTATGTGTTAAGGCTTAAGTGCTGGGAGAAACCAATGTTAAAAGTTTAATACAGTGAAATAGCACTATTAAAGGATGAAAAATAGTATTTAATGCTTCCAGTATTTCATCTCAGTTACAGAGACATCTTCAGGCAGCACAAAACTAAGTGAGACACATGGACAATAGAGTCCTAACTAGGTGGGGACTCCATGGGCACCTGTCAATGGCCTAGGATGTAAACTGGGATCAAAAAGTATTATTTTTATTTCTGGTATTTTGGGAAGCTTGATGTAACCATGTTTATTCAAATTAGGCTGATTTTTAAGAGCAGCAGCAGATTCTGAAAACAATCTTTCTCTTCAAATTTATTGTGATGGAGCATGATGGGTTTTTTTTTTTTTTTTTTCAATTGATTCTGTGAGCTGTACCTAATTGACCATAGTCATGACTACAAATGTATTCTCCCATGTGGATGGTAGGTAGTTTATCTTTCTGTCTGTCCATATTAGGCCAACTTATAGGAACAAGAAACTCTATAAAGACTTGGAATTGAGGAAGTTTGTCTTTAGTGGAAGATAGGAAAATCTAGGAAATTGTTTTAAGTGGGGCTTGAAAGTTGTGCAAAGATTGTATTTCTTTAAGATTCTGGCTATTTTTTCTGATATGCCTCAGACATAGAGAGTGATAGCATTACTAAAATCTTTCTGAAGAGAAGGTTGTAGATTGAGGGAAGAATTGATTATTTTTTGTTACTATAGGAACTATAGCCATCCCCCCTTTATCTGCAGGATATACATTCCATGAAACCCCACGGATAGTACCAAGTCCTATATATACTGTTTTTCATATACATACATACCTGTGATATAGTTTAATTTATAAATTAGGCACAGTATTAGTTTATTTAGCATATGGCTCACACATGAAAAGTTACATTACATTAATCCTTAATATATATGGATATAGTAATAGACATATGTACAATAATACAGTCATAAAAGAGACACTCAAGAATAGGCTACAACTGAATTTCTAGGTTGATTATCCAGTCAACTGCACTTGGTGCAGCATGGATGAAGTCTCACAGGTTTTCACTGTATGCACGTTGGACACATTCTGCTGTAATATGATTAATTGTCTGGCTGGATGATCCATAGTCGCACCTAGGTGAGGCAATCAAGCCCCATTTGTAAAGGTGGTCTGGACATCTGCCATGGTTGATGTGGATTCGGTTAAGGGCAGACCAAATTTTCCGAGGTAGATCAAAACCCGAAGGTATCTGTGTTGGGTCCACTAATTCATGGAACACCCCTGTTGAAGGGTTACACCAGGACTCTTTCCACTCCTCCATGTTGAAATTTGTCTCTGCAAAATTTTTTGCTGTTAAGATTGGAGGGTGCCTTGACTTTAGCCTGTTTATTTCTAGGGGTGGGATGTCTTTGTGGATTGGAAGATTTTGGATTTCCATGATTTTGCTGTATTCATGTAGAAGAAAGTTGGATCTGCAGATGTGTGGGGGCAGAATGTTGCTTAGCACTGGGAGCCAGTAGGTTGGGGTGGAGTTAAGCTGAGCATCAACCAAATACACATGGGCGCTGTTCAGCCATACGGGTGAGCAGTATTCAGCTGTAGAGTAAACGAGGCCAAGAGCAGTGCAGTGAAGTGTTGTTGCTGAGGCACCCCAAGTTGTTCCACATAGTTTTTGCAGTATATTGTTTCTTGTTTTTAGCTTGGATGCTCAGTTAATGAGATTTGGTTTAAAAGAGAGTGTTCTATCCAGAGTGACTCCCAGGTATTTCGGAAATCTGTTGTAGCGTAGCAGTTTGTGGTTGAAATAGACCACAGTAAAAAATTAACAACAATAACTAATATTAAAATACAACAATTATAATAACATACTGTTAAAAAGTTATCTAAATGTGAATAGAATTTTAGCAACCTCAGCATGCATTTTTATTATTATTTATTTATTATTTTATGAAGTCGAGAACCTTCACCTTTTTCACTTAAAAGGAAACACTTTGCCGCTTCCCTTTGGCATATCCAAATTGACAGCATCGCTATGCATGCACTTTGGAGTATTATTAAGTAAAATAAGGG
Organism: Typopeltis vanoorti; assembly: GCF_054136105.1. Lineage (NCBI taxonomy): Eukaryota > Metazoa > Arthropoda > Arachnida > Uropygi > Thelyphonidae > Typopeltis > Typopeltis vanoorti. Next base: position 75,727,604 of record NC_143571.1, read on the forward strand.
TTACTTGAACACAAGCACTGCAATACCACGACAGTTGACCTGATAACCAAAAACTACTCTAAACTGCGTGCAGTTTTAAAGTTATGAATTGTCTAGTACTATCCAACTTTGTTTGTAGGAACTATGAAAGTTTCGTAAGTTGACCTGAGAGCCTTACGAGAATACAATCTTCGGCATTCCAGAGTTGCCTCAGCTTGCACTACTTGACCCAAGTAATGCAAGTAAGGCAACTTGGGGATGCCGAGGATTGTATTATCGTAAGCTCTCAGGTCACCTTACAAAGCTTTCATAGTTTCTAAAACATTATTTGGCTTTGCAATAATGTTGGATCTAACATCCACCTGCCAGTGTAATTATAAATTGTTCATTTCTGGAATTTTCAATTTAATATTTTCTGACCTGGGTTGGCTATGGATATGGGGGGACTACAGTATATTAATATTTAATATATGTAGGAAGATTGATTTACTCAGTTGATATACATTTTTTAAAAAAATTGAATGACTAGAAACCAAGATAAATGAAAACAAAGAAATGAAATGTATGTCAACTGAGTAAATCAATCTTCTTACATCCCTAGTCCTTACAACGAGGCAACTCACAATAATATCAGGGATTTCCAGAAAACCTTGAAGAGGATAGGCCTGAACATCAACAGGTTAAGAAGGCTGATACAAGCTGAAACTAGTTGTACTAATAAACTTTGTTTTAATTTTTCTTGGTTTGTAGTCATTCAATTTTTTTTTTAAATGTATATCAACCAAGTAAATCATTCTTCCTACATCTCTAGTCCTTATGATGAGGCAACTCACAATAATATCAGGGATTTCCAGAAAACCTTGAAGAGCGGTTTCCTTGTGCTCATCGTCAAAGTCATCTATCCAAATAGCATCATCTTCTTTCCTGTTATTTCATGCAAAAATTACCTGTAATCTACAACACTTGAGATACGTAATGAACAGTCATCCTTCACAAATGACAAATGAGAAGTGAAAGCAGAATGCAAAACAGGCAGCACTGGTATGAAGACGTACATGTGATTGTTGTGGAATTAACAGAAGATTGCATGATCCAACAACAAAGGCAAGCCTACAGTTGTTGCGTTGAAATGCTAATTCTCTTCAACCAAATTCCATAATATCTGAAACTGCCATAACAACATTCCCTATACACTTCTTAGTTTTAACATGTTCACGATGGGGTAGTGTTTCGCCCATTTATCGTTATGACAGAACTTCTCATTACTGTTTGTGTACTGCTTCTGTGTCTCGCAGGCAGGCTCAACTCACACAGAGTTTCAGCCCTCTGATCGAATTTTATTGCTGCTTGTTTGTGTGCTGCTTCTGCATCGAGCTGGCTGGTGGACTCACAAGCATTTGAAGTTAGCCTCTGTGATCTGTCTTAATGACATCAAAAATTTTAAATGCAATCAAACAGACACTTATTTCACGAAATTGAAAAATTGAATTATAGTTTTTAGTTAGATACTGTGTTTGCCAGTGCAACATATGGTTTTGCTTGAGTCTATACACATAGTTTCTGTGGGAGAGGACATGTGATTCATTAGTTGGTGCCATTTTTATCCCATTTTGTCTCTAATTGCAATATTTGTTGAGAAATATATTACACAAACTGCAAATGTCTCTGTACCTTATTCACTGATACAATAAAACTGCTTGTTTTTCTTGGTCTGCAGTATAGTGGCTGTTGGGGAGGGCATGTTGTTTACCATTACTATTGCCCCGATGTGAACATGTTTAACTTTTTTTTCACGTGCGAGGTATATGCGAAACTTTTTAATTTCTTTATTCATAAAGTAAAATCATGGGTGTAAGTTATATTCAAGTAAATACGGTATATCTGATGTAGCAATCATTACAGTTTTCTGTTATTTTTATATCTTTCACTCGATGATGGACAATGTATGTTACTACAACATAGAATTTTGTCACTTCGGTTTTGATTTAAATCAAAATAAATGTCATTACAAATTATAGTATTACTTCCAAGCCTCCATGTAGTCTGAAGACTCATTGCAGGCGTTCAAACACTCTTGAGACCGTAGTAACTATCATACCTTGCCTTGAACACATTCAGTGTTGGGGCACTCACTACCCACTCTGCCAATGCATTTCACTCATTACCACACGCTAAGCAAAACATCTTTTTTTACCTCTTTGCTCACCATGACCTTTGTACAGTTTCCAGGATTGACCTGATTTTCTTGCATCACCCATTATCCTATGCAATAATTCCCCTGTCTCTGTTTGGTAGGCTTCTCTCACCAGCTTAGTCATATCACTCCTCCTATCTGCCAAGCTCTGAAGACCAATTCCCTCAATCTGCTCAATTCCCTCATATTCAATATTCCAGAGTTCTGAGACAGTCTTAGTTATTTACCTCTGCACTCTCTTTAATGTTTCTCTATCACCAATATAGCCAGTTGACTAGATTTGTACACAAAAATCTAAATGAGGCCTAATTAATTGGCACCTTATACAGTTGGAACTATCACTTCCTTATAAGTACATTGTTCTTTACATTACAGCGCAATTTTTTGGGGTAATCCATACAACTTTCGTGATGTGTCCCCTGAACTTCAGTTCCTTATCAATCAGAATATCCAGATCCCTTGCTTTCTCCTCCTCCTGAAGAAAAGTTCTTACAATGTATTCAACCTCATTCCATCTTTTCTGGAATGAGGTTGAATGAAAGTGCATAACTTGACACTTTGCAACGTTGAAACGACATCCCCATTCTTCAGCCCAAAGCAGTAACTTATTCAAAATCCTCTTGTAATATCAACACATCAGAAATTCCTGACAACGATCTTCTTAATTTAGCATCATCAGCACTACACCTCCATACACAACTCACTGGCTTGTATTAGTCAACCAGCTTTTGAACCAAGCTACCAAATGACTCACTATCTCTCCATCCTTCCCAATTTCAATGGTAGTCATCATGCAGTACTCAATCATATGCTTTAAAAAAAATCCAAATAAATCACTGTATAAGCATCTCCTCCATTCAGTATGCTAGTTATCCTATTATAAAATGCATCAAATTTATTAAAGAATGACTTCCTCTTAACAGACTCATGCTGCTCTCTCTCGAAAGATTTCTGTTCTCATCAATCCAGGTTTGTATTCTCTCCCTAACCATCCTTCAACACATTCACCAATGCAACAACAAGAATACCATTGCTGCCAGACTTCTGTTGTCTGGCAGCAATGGTATTCTTGTATAATATTATTCTTAGCAATGGTTCTAAGTCAAGGATATTGCCAGCTCTTTTGTGCATTCCCATAGTATATGTGGGGATATCTCTTTCATTCCCACAGCCTTATTAATATCAGTGTTATTTGATATTCTAAACCCTTCCCATTCTTGAACTGTCAGTTTTCTATTATTCTACCTATTGCTATTCAATACTACTCTTAGTCCCCCTACATGAAATACACTAATGAAATATTCATTGAACATTTCCATTATTTCTTTAGCAGATGTGGCTCATGTTTCAACTTGAGCAACTGACATCAGTCTTCCTTATTCACCTTTTCTACTACTAGCAACAGAACTATAGAATTCTCAAGGGTTTTTGCATTACTTCTTCAGGCAATCTCTTTACATATGCCAATTTCTCTTTCCTTATTACACTTGTCACCTTCCTAGCTTCAATTTATATTCCTTGTATTGTTAATGAGTATCTCTGTTCTTTATATTTCCTCCATAACATCCTCTTTTTCAGCTTTTCCTGCATAATTCCATGAATTCATCAATTTCATTCCTACTTTATTTATCCTCTGAACCTTAGGAATACAATCTAGCATTGCCATACACCAGTGTTTCTCAACCTTCTTTCATGTGTGTGTCCCATTTTTGAATATTAGTTTTTTGTGGTACCCTCATCTTCCCCCCCCCCCCTTCCCTTGCAATTCTTGTGTTGAGACACTGACAAACCCCATAAAAGTTAGCAAAACCAACAAACAAAACAAAAAAAACTAGGAATTAATTAAAATTTTTAAATATTCAAACATGTTAAAATATGTCATCAAATCTTTTGAAAATTGTATAGATCTGGCATCACTGCACAGACCGTTGAATCATATCGGCCTTTCTAAAACATTCACGATTTCATCATGGGAAGTCTCGAATGTTCTGGAAATTTTTCTGCAAGTATAAATTAAGGCTTGAAATGGCAAGACATCAGTAACAGTGACCAACAGTGAGAAGTTGATAGTCAGTGTTATTTTATTCCTATTCTCAATGACTGTGATACACAATATAAAAACAATCTTTTCTAGTGGTAGAAAAATGAATAAATTTTTAATTGGAAGTAAGCAGGCATCTGACAACTCTGAAGCATCTATATCAACAAATTCAGGTTCATAGAGTATCACTCCAAAAGTAAAATCAAGAAAATATGCAGCAGAATATTGAGATTTCAGTTTTACAAAGACTGAAATAAATGATGAAGAAAGACCACCGTGTGTTATTTGATCAAAAATTTTGGCGGCTGATAGCATGAAACCAAATAAACTTGAGACATTTGGAAATACTTCATAAGGAGTATGTTAACAAACTTGAGATGGCTTTTCTGCCAAACTGAAATGTTTTGAAAAGCAAAAATCTAGCATTAGTTACTTAGTTACTAAACAACTACAGTGCATGTCATATCCCCACTTGCCCTCGAGGACTCAGAGGTCTGACATACGTCAGTTTAAAGGCCGAAGTTAACCCTGTGAGAATGGCCACAACACAACTACAGTGCATACCTTTATCAAATGATACTGTTAGCATGAAACCAAATAAACTTGAGACATTTGGAAATACTTCATAAGGAGTATGTTTACAAACTTTGAGACGTCTTTGCTGTCAAACTGAAATGTTTTGAAAAGCAAAAATCTAGCATTAAAAAAGCTTTGTTTGTAAATGAAAAAGCTTTACTAACTTCTCACAAAGTTGCATATAAAATAGTTAGGTGCAAAAAACTCCACACTATTAGAGAAGACCTAATTCTGCCAGCTGTGATTGATATTGCGGAAACTATTCTTGGAAAAAGTTTTACTAAACAATTACAGTGCATGTCATATCCCCACTTGCCCTCGAGGGCACAGAGGTCTGACATACGTCAGTTTACAGGCTGAAGTTAACCCTGTGAGAATGGCCATAACAACTACAGTGCATACCTCTATCAAATGATACTATTGCTAGGCGAATTGGTGATATATGTGAAGATATGCAGCAACAAATTTTGTTGAAGCTTTGTGACCAATTATTCTCAATTCAGCTTGACAAGGCAACTGTCATTTAATTGCTTATGTTTGATTTTGTAATGGATTATTAGCAGTTGAAGAGTTATTGTTTTGTAAACCAATAGAAAGCCAGAAGCCAGAGCATCTGAATTGTTCAAAATATTGGACAGTTTTATAGGCAAGGAAACATACATTGGAAAAATTGTGTTGAATTTGCACTGAAGGTGATCGAGTTATGTCTGGAAGGTTTAGATGTGTACAAGCCCTTGTGAGAGAAAAATCTCCACAATGTATATGGACACATTGCATGATTCATAGAGAAGTTCTTGCTGCAAAGGAAATGAGTCCTGGTCTAAACGTTGTGTTAACAACAGTTATAACCATGGTGAATTATATAAAAATGAGGCCCTTCAAATCAAGACTGTTTTCTGAACCTCAAAGACATGGCTGGAGTGGAACATTCAGCATTACTATTTTGCTGTGAGACAAGATGGTTATCACAGGGAAAATGTTTAAAATGTGTATATGAATTAAGAGACAAAATAACAATCTTCTTGGAAGAGGAAATTCATGAAGAAGCAGAGAAGTTTAGAGACCACTTATTCATGATGAAATTGAGCTACTTGGTGGACTTATTCAAGAAACTAAATATATTAAACTTGCAACTCCAAGGAAAAAATGCACATATCTTAGACTTGAGTGACAAAGTTAATGCTTTTTTTGTAAAAAACTAGAGTTATGGAACAAAAAGGTGAAGCAACAAAAATTAGAAATGTTTGCAAATGTGGATAAATTTATCAAAACTTAGGCAGAAGAGCAATACATCAAAGTTTTATTTGCAACTATTGAAAGTCATTTAACAATGCTGACAAAGAATTTTAGAAACTATTTTATAATTTTATAACGACAATATAATGGTAATGTATGAGTGGGTTAGAAACCCATTTCAAATTATCCCTGAAGGTTTCTCAATTGAAGAAGAGGAACAATTTATAGACTTCACATCAAGCGGTGAAATCAAAAGACAATTTGCATCTAAATCTCCGTTTGAATTTTAGGCCAGTGTTGATGATGAATTTTCTGCACTAAAGTCAATACTTTTTGTGCACTTTTGCCATTTCCAACAACTTATCTTTGTGAAATTGGGTTTTCTGCAGTGGCTGCCTTAAAAATAAAACATAGATCTCAGTTAAATATAGAAAGAGAACTAAGAGTGTCAATGTATCACCAACATATGAAAAACTTTGTTCTGCAACACAGGCCCAAAGAAGCCATTAATCTTTAGATTCATTGTTATTGTTTAGTTTGATTAGTTGTTCAGTATATTTTGCAATATTGATATGTTCCCGTAAGTGTAACTAATTTATTCAATACAGTGGATTTTATACATTTTATTATTTTATTTTCAGAGTGTATTTTATGTTTTTGTTTTTATATTGTTTTTGTGCCAATAAATAGTTTCATTAAATGCTTTTGATGGGGCAATCATCTTGATAGTAAGGGAAGCAGCACTCCCATGGACCCCTAGCTGGATCTATCCTCTCCTTCTACTTTGAGGAAGATCCACTTACTTTAATCTTTCCTATAAGTCCTTATCAGCCAATTCTTCTTATTTTATGACCCTTATGCTATTAGAGTACTCGAGGGCCATGAGGTATTTTCATTTCTGGCCTTACAGCTATGCCCTCTCTATAAATCTTACTATAATTCTTCTATAATCTACTCTTTCCTCCTTCAATATACCCTATTCCTCCTATGGGTTTAAATTCGGAAGAAGGCTAGTTCAGAAGCCTTAAGGTAGCAGCCCTACCACTGTACTATTCCATCGTCAGGCTAGTCCCCTGACATGGAGAACATGATTTTACTTGTAAGCTGACAGAAAAAGATAATCGGATTGAATTTATGGGAAACGACCCTGGAATGGAAAAGGTAAAACAAAATTGGAAACAACAAAATATAACACACATAGCAAATTGGAATGTAAGAGGAATAGCATATAAAGAAATAGAATTAGACCAATTATTAAATGAAAGAAATTTTAAAATAGCAGTAATCACTGAAACAAAAAAGAAATTAAAAGGAACTATGAGAACCAAAAATTTTAATGTGATATACAGTGGAGTCGACAGAGACCAAAGAGCACAAGCAGGATCATGATTTGGATTCATAACTCCCTTTCAAAACAGTTAAAACATTATAAATTATGGAATGAAAGGAATAATAGAAGCTAGAATAAAAATAGATAGAGGCTATTTAACAATAATTGGTTTATATGACCCAGAAGAAGGAAGAGAACAGGATGATATTGATTTTTATAATCAGCTACAAAACATATATAATAAAATAAATAAAACTGATTACATAATTTTAGCAGGAGACTTAAATGCAAGAATTGGAAACACGAAAATTAATAATAATATAGGAATACATGGAGAACATACTCTAAACAGGAATGGTAAAAAATTGATTGACTTTGTAGTTTATAATAACCTAAAAATAATGAATTCCTTCTATAAACATAAAGACATACATAAATATACTTGGGCAGCAAGAGGATGGAAATCAATATTAGATTACGTTATATTAAATGAAAAGACATCAAAATTTTCACTAGACGTTAGAGTTCACAGAGGATATGAAATAAGCAGTGACCACTTCCTTGTTAAAATAAAATTAAGATTACCACCTAAATGGCTACAAGCAACAAGAACAGAAAGAAAAATTGAAACATTTGTTTATAAAACTAGACTATTGAATGACACAAATGTACAATGGCTGTATGAACAGGAATTAACCAATATCTAGATAAAAAAAAAAACAAAATGAAGAAATAGAAATAGAATGGCTTAATATAAAAATGATACTAAATGCAGCAGCAAATGAAAGCTTAGGAAAGACCAAAAAATTCAATAAAAGGGAAAAAACTGAAGATCTGGGATGATACAATCAAAGAAATAACCAAAAGGAAAAAAGAAGCCTATCACAAATGGTTAAGCAGTAAAAGATTAGAAGATGAAATACAATATAAAAGAATAAGAGCCATAGCTAAAAGAGAAGTCAGAAAAAAAAGACATAGAGAATCATGGAACAAATTTGTTTCTAATTTAGAACATGATTTATATAAAATAAGACCCAAATAAAATAAGAAACACTTAAATGCAGATACCAAAGAAAACATAAAATTAAACACCGAATTAAAATTAGAAGAATTTCTAAATTACTACACAGAATTGTGGACAGACAAATATTTTAAAAAAGACAACTGGCAAAAAATTAATGAAAATGAAAAGGAAATAACTAAAGAAGAATTAGAAATAAGCCTGAAAGAAACAAGAAATGGAAAATCACCTGGAGAAGATAAGCTAGGTTCAGAACTATATAAATATGCAGGAACAAGATTCAAAGAAAGACTCTTATTATTTTAAAATAAAATTTACTCAACTAGTATCCCCCAATAGAATGGAAGAAAGCAATTGTGATTCCTATCTTTAAAAAAGGTAATAGAGATGACCCTAAAAACTATAGAGGTATCAGTATACTAAATTCCTGTTACAAAATATATAGCGGAATCTTAAATAGCAAACTAATGAAATATTTCGATAACTTTATTTTAGAAGTACAGAATGGATTTAGAAAAGGACGATCATGTATAGACCTGGCCTTTTGCCTAAAATTAATAATAGAGAAAAGAAGAGAATACAGTTTAGAAACACATATTGCATTTATTGACTTTGAAAAAGCATTTGACAAAGTTAAAAGAAACATATTATTTAACATATTAAAAGAATGACAAATACCAAATAATATCCTAAAAGCTATCACAAGTATATATGAAAATAATCAAATACAAATAAGATTAAATCATGAGCTATCATATACAAGAGAGATAAACCAAGGGGTCCGACAGGGATGTCCCCTCTCAGCAACTCTTTTTAATATCTACTTAAATAAAATAATAATAAAATGGAATAAAAATTTACATCAAGGCATTAAGCTTTCTCCTACTGTGAACTTAAACACTCTCCTTTTTGCAGACGACCAAATAATAATTACAAATTCTGAAGATAACTTACAAAACTATTTTAGATCTGAATGAGATATCCAAAGATTATGGTATGATAATATCAATAGAAAAATCAAAAACTATGGCCTTTAAAGGACAAGATTCATCAAGAACTAAAATAGTTATAGATAACAAGATCTTAGAACAGGTGAATTCATTTAATTACCTAGGATGTATGATCACATATGAAAATGATAAAGATATAAATGTAAAATTGCAAAATATTTAAAAATAACAGGTGTAATTAACTCTATTTTTAAACCAAACCTAGTTCAAAAACAAACCAGACTGAATGTATACAATACATTAGCCCCACCAGTCTTAATGTATGGTAGCGAAATCTGGACAATAAAACAAAAAGACAAACAAAGATTAACAACAGCAGAAATGAAGTTTATGAGAAAAACTGCAAAGTATACCCTATTTGATCACAAAAGAAACGAAGACATTATGAAAGAATTAAACCAAGAACCAGTAATAGAAAAAAATTAAAAAATATAAACATAAATGGATGGAACACGTTCAAAGAACGAAAACAGAAAGATTACCAAAACAAGCCTTAAAGTACAAGCCATTAGAAAAAAGAAAGCCAGGATATCCTCTGAAACGATTCAATGATGACTTCTAAAGCCGGAACTGGCTATGCTAGGCCTAAATCCTTGATATGCATGCATGATGATGATTAAATGCTTTTGTTTCAATAAAGTAGTTTTTCCTTTGATTCCACTTTCTTTGCTGTCTTTGCACCCCCTTTAGGTATTTTGTACTCCCCAAAGGGAACGTGCCCCATAGGTCGAGAATCACTGCCTTACATAATTGATTCCAGACCAAATTACAAGCACTACTGATTGCTCTTCCTTTCACCTGATCCAGCCACTGCACATCACGAATCTGTTTCCTTATTTTATCATAGTCCCCTGCTTTGTAATTCCACACATATCCTTATTCTACAAAGCTTGTACTTGGATAGCCACTACCGATGTCAAAATCATATGATCACTCTCCCCAACTGGTGGTATTTTGTTGACATCTTCTATATCATCACAGTATGAGATATTATTAAATCTAACGCTTGAGTCTCAAGTGTTGCTTCTACGACATGCTGAATAAAATAATATTGTCCCTGAGTAGCTCAAGAAATTTGATTTCCTTACTAGCACATGATATTTCCTACTTCCAGTCAATATTTCCATATTTAAGGTCACCTATTATTATCACCCTCCTGTTGCTTACAGTCTTATCTGTTTGAACATTTCAGAATCATCTCCCTCTGCATTCTCGTGCCTATAGCAACACACCAAATGGCCTCAAAGCCATTGTCATTATGCTTTCTTCAAGTTCAACATTGAGAGGACATAACTGTTCTGAAATTATCAGTAATACTCCAAACTCCTCTTTTATCTTTTTTGAAAAATTCTGTAACCATCACATTCTATTCCCATGAGCATCTCTTCCTCTCTTAACCATTACTCACTGACAACAATAATTTTTAGGCTGACTGATTCTATCAAGAACAAACTCTGTACTCTTATTCTTAATATTCTTTCCATTAGTATATAAGTATGGTAGCCATCCCCTAGTTCTCTTTTCCTTCCCACAATTCCCTTTCCCATCATTCAAGTGAATTAACTCTGTTGGTCTGATTGAAGCCATTCGTGCATCTCTGTCTTGTCGTCCTTTGTCTTTATCTCGCACCACTTTTGGTATCTTACACTCTTGGTCCCACTGTCCAGTTTCATTTCCTTGATTAGCTGCATACATCTCTCTTCTCATCAACAATCTACCCACCTGCATACTACCACTCTCACTGAAATGCAGACCCTCTGTTGCAAACTTCTCTATCCTGCTGCCCCATTTTGAAATAACATCAACTTCCATCTACTTAGAGCTCCATTTACTTAGAGTAGCTGAGGAGATTGCCTTTTGTTCGAAATCTTCAAAAAAGATGTTAGCTAATATAGGAGACAGGGGGCTTCCCATTGCCAATCCTTTATTTTGTTTGTAGATTTTCTTCTCATATTGAAAGTAGCCAGAGTGAACGCAATGTGATAGCATGGAAAACATCTTTCTTGAAATTTTGTTCTTTAAAATATCGAGCTACTCTTAAACCAAAAATTTGGCTAAGATTTGTAGATGACATATTTTTTATCTGGGACCATGGTACCGATAACCTTCAGTCTTTTTTAAATCATTTAAACAACTTCCACCAAGATATCAAATTAACAATGGAGGTTGAAGAAAATGGATCTCTTCCCTTCCTGAACGTAAGACTTACCAAGTCATCTGATTCTATTAAAATATCAATCTTTAGAAAATCTACACACACAGATAGATACCTGCATGCGTCCTCACATCACTATCCTGCACAGAAAGTGGGTATCATCTCAACCCTAGCACATCGTGCTAGATCTATACTGTCAGATGATGAAGATCTAAAAAATGAACTACAACATCTACAAAGAACCTTCACAACCTAATGGCTACTCGTCGAAAACTATTAATAAGCATCTATACCACCGCCATCAACACAACTCAGAAACACAAGACAATCCAAAAGGTTATATTTCCTTACCATATATCAGCTCGCTCTCCACGAAACTAAGAAGAATTTTAAGAAAGTTCAACATAAAAACCTGTTTCTCTACTCTTCCTAAACTAAGATCAATTTTAAGCAAACAAACAAGCTCACAACCATCTACAGTTCCCAGGAGTGTACAAAATCACGTGTGACTGCGGGAAGCAATACTATGGCCAAACTGAAAAATCCATCTTCCTACATCTAGAAGAGCACCAGAGAGACATTGATTGCCTACAAAAGAACTAGAGCAAGTGCCCTGTCAAGCCATGTACTGTTTTCAGTAAACACAAATGATGAAGGCCATCAACATGAGATAAACTGAACAACAACCTCAAACCTTCATATATGCTGTGATGAGGTGGAGTGACGCATAGTCGAGTCTAAGGAAATTGTTATGCACCCTCATCACATAAATAATAACCTCAGCTATAATCTACTGGACTCTTTCAGTTCTGCTATCCAATATTGGCACACGCGTGAAATCAGACGCACGCAGCTACTTAACAATAGAACTTCAACACGGACTGCAGCTATAGTTCAATGCTAACTGATTTTATAATAGTCGTTTTATAGTGATACGATGTTTCTTATGGTGTTTACTTGCTTTCTATGTTCCCATGCCTGAAGAAGTCGGACAATCCGATGAAACACGTTGCGTTTTGAATAAATTTAATTGTTATTCTAGTCTTGGTTATAGTCAGTATATATAAATATGAATATATATATATATATATATATATATATATATATATATATATATATATATATATAAATATGAATATATATATATAAAATAAAAAGCTTATTTGTGCAGTGAATGGTGGCCAGTATCATACCTTCCTCAAAGATATCGCCACATTAATATACTGCTCGCTGCCTGTCTAAGATACACTTACCTGATATCTAGTATGCCAGTTAAATATTCTACTACAGAAGGAGCTATTTCAGAAAACTTACATGCATAGAATTTGTCAGTTTGGGAATTGGAGAAAAAAGTGATAGCAGAGGACATGAAATAAATATTTTTTTTGTGTTTTCTATAAGCTTTGATAATGTTAATAGATATATGGCTTGGCTGAAAACTACAGCAAATTTACTGGAGGTTGTTTTCAATCTCAGTGCAGTTTTTCAGATTTAGTTGTATTATAAGGAACAAGACAAATGAAATGGTTGCATTAATTGAGTCTGTTCACCCAAGAATTGTTGGAATAAGTGAGACAAGGTTGGATGATGATCATGACATCCTGACAGGAATAGAGATGGAAGAGTATATGTGTTTTGTGAAGATAGAAAGAGTGAAAAGGGACAGAGAGTGCTATTGATGATAGAGAAAGAGTACAAGGTTGAAATGCAAGAAGGAAATAGTGCCAGTGGTTTTGAGGCAGTATGCGATAGAGGTGAACATGTTATAGACCTGGTAATGTGGATAGTAATAACCATCAAATTAGTCAAGAAAATAAGAAAAGGGTAATCATAATGGATGATTTTAATTATGGTGATATAGACTGAGATGATGAGATAGTAACTGGAAGTAAAGAAAATGAGCTTCTTGAGTTTTTGAGGGACAACTACCTCAGGCAGTATGTAAGAAAGGGCACATGAGAATTTGAGGGTCTTGAATTTGATCATCCCACTAGAGGATGTTATAATGGTCACTCTTCATGGTCACTTTCACCAGCTGGTGAGAGTGACCATGAAGTGATTACCTGGGTGGTTGCTGGCAGTGTGAGAACCTCTGTGAAGAAAGGGTATATATGTAACTACAAGTGATTATGAGAAGCTTAGGAGACAGCTTGCAATTGTAGCATGGAATGAGGAGTTGGCTGGAAAGGAAATCATTGCAGCTTGGGTGATATTCAAGAATAGTAACAATGTATAAATGTATTCCAAGGGTCAGAAAGTTAAATAAAGTAGGTGTGAAATGGAAGAATGAAGAGATTAAGCATGCTATACAGATGAAAAAGGCATTATGGAGGCAGCATAAGAGGAGTGGTAATAATCAGTTCCATGAGGATTACAAAGAACAGGCAAGGAGGGTGACTTGGTTGGTAAGAGTAGCAAAAATGAAGTACGAGCAGCAGTTAGCTATTGAAGCCAAAAACAACCCTATGGAGTTCTTTTGATACATATACAGCAAAAAAAGAAAAAAAAAGATTGATTGGAGAAAATGGTATAAGAACAACTGTTGCAGAAGATATAGTTGAGATATTTAATGAGCAGTTCATAAAGGTCTTTCATTCTTGTGAATGTGACATCAAGAAGAGTTTGAGGGCAGTTGATGATGAGGAGGAGAGGCGGACTGTAACTGATCAAGAGGTATATGGGGAATTGAGCAAATTTGATGTTAATAAGGCTGTTCTGTGCTTGATAATATATCAAAATGTATTTTGTAGGAATGTGCCAGGGAGTTGGCATCTGCTTTGATTATAAGTCATGCACTGGGTCAAGTTTTTGCCAAAAACAATCAATTAGACCTTGCATGCCAAAGGAGAGCAAGGAAGGCAAGATATAGGCAAGGAAGGCAAGAGTTCTATCACCTCCATAAAGGAGGTGATAGAACTCAAGAACTTACACAGTGGAACAGAACTTGTTCATTGTATAAGGCTCTGATTAGGCCATACATGGACTAACTACTTGGACAGATTTGGTTACCTGGTTTTCAAAAGAACAAAGAGATGTTAGAAAGGGTCCAGAGGCGACTGACTATGGCAATTTCTGATCAGATTATAGGCTTGTGCATCAGTTGTTGTGGTTAAAGTGTTAGAGAAGCTGGTGCAATCCAGGATCCAGAATTGGGTCGACAACAATGGTATTATCTTTGATGGACAGCATGGATTTGGTAACGCGAGATCATGTTTTAGTAATCTACTTACTTATTACAATAACATGACTGCTTCATTTGACAAAGGAGATGGATACATAGTAGTCTACTTAGATTTTGCAAGGACTTTTGATTGATTACCGCATGATAAGTTGATAGTCAAACTAGAGAGAATGGGATTGGATATTAGACTAGTGCATTCAATTCAGAGATTAGCTATCTTATATGTATCAGCTAGTTGTGTATGGGGGAGCAATATCCTGGAAGAGGAAAGTCACTTGTGGTGTGCCTCAGCAGTCTATTTTAGGACCATTGCTGTTTAACCTCTATGTTAATGATATTGGCAAAGATTTGGATGGGCATATTCAGTAGTTTGCAGATGATGCAAAGTTGGGACAAACTATGAAAAGTAGAGAAGATGTTGTGGCCTTACAAGAAGACTTGAATTGATTGAGTGAAAGGGCACAGGAATGGGGATGAAAGTTCAAAGTTGCAAAATGTAAGGCTTTAAAATCTGGGAAACAAAGATGGGATGTAGAACTTATTCTTGGTGAGGATATATTGTTGGAGATAGAGAAAATAAGAGATCTTGGGGTGATAGTAGATAAGGATCTGAAATTTTGGGGACACATTGCAAAAATTGTAAGGCCAACATAACGAATTCTGAGAATGATGCAGAGGACACTCACTTGTAGAAGTAAGGAGATTCTTCTTCCATTGTTTAAGGCTCTTATTAGGCCACACTTGGGCTACTGTGCCCAGAATTAGTCACCTGGTTATCAAAAGCAGAAAGAGATGTTGGAAATGGTCCAGAGGCAACTGACTATGGTAGTTTCTGATCTTTGGAATGTTCAATATGAGGAAGGGTTGAGAGGATGCAATTTACAGTCTAGTGTATAGGAGGAAGGGGAGGTGATATGATAGAAGTATACAAGTTGGTAAGGAATTGTTATAGGATCAGTGTTGAATAGGTTTTTCATATAATGGTGGGAGATCAGGAGAGAACAAAATATCATCCCTGGAAGCAGTATAAGGAGGATGTGAGCAAGGGAGTGAGAAGCAGGTTTTTTGCATGTAGAGTTGTGAATGATTGGAATGCCTTGCCCAAGAGTGTGGTATCTGCAGAAAATTTGAATGTGTTTAAGATGCAGTACGATGAGCTCTATCTTTACCAAGGGCCCTCCTAGACGAGTCTTTGACTACATGTGGTCTTAGGGTAATAATAATAAATACATTGGTGAGAACAGAAATTTTAAAATGAGTTCATTGTCATGATAAACTCATTCTGTCTAGACTTAATAGACTATGGAAGGCTTTTATTAAGAAAAGTATTAGTACTAAGAAAGGTCTTATGTGGGTGGGGCCAAAAGGGATGCTGCTGTTTCTATATAATAATGCCAGAAATATGAGGAACAAGATTGACATTGGTTAGTGCAACCTTGCTGAAAGCTATAGGCATTAGTGAGACTTGGCAAACAGCAGATGATGTAGTTACCAGGATAGAATGTGAAGGGTTTAGTATTTTCAGGGAAGATAGGATGGGGGGGGGGGGTATTGCCGATGATAGGAGATGAATTGCAACCTAAAAGAATAGGAGATAGGTGTGAGAGAGTGGCCATTCATTTGAAGCAATCTAGTGTAAGATTAAGACCAGTAAGACAAAATGTACAGTTGGTTGTTGCTATAGGCCAGGAAGTTCCACAGATGATCTGGAAGACGTGCATCACCAAATTATTACAGTAAGTACAGGTTGAATGATTATTATGGGGGACTTCAACTATGGAGATATAGACTGGAAAGAAGAAAGATCACTTGGCATGAAGGAAATAAAATTTAGCTCTTCTGATCCTGGTCATAGGATCAGAAGAGCTATCCATAGCAAAGCTTGACCATATTGCCTCCGATTGGTGAAAATGACCTTGCAGTCTTGACTTAGGAGATTGTTAAACATGAGGAATATTCTGTTAAGAAGGTATGTATGTGGAACTACAAGGCAGGTGATTATGACAAGCTTAGGAAAAAGCTTAAATCTATGCCATGGCATGAAACACTGCAGGGTAAGGATGTTAGTAGTGCATGGGATATAGTTAAAGGTCATCTATAGGAAGCAATATTAACTTGTACCTTAGCTAAAGAGGGTTAATCGATAGGAGTTAGATGGATAACTAATATCATCAAGCATGAGCTGGAGAAGAAGAAAATGTTATGGAGGGTATATTATAAAGAGAAAGGTGACCAGCATGGCAAGGAAGGCAAAATCAGATTATGAGAAGAACCTACAAAGCAGGCTAAAGGAAATCCCAAAGAATTCTTTCCTTATGTGGCAAGTAAGAGGAAGAATGACTATGAAAGATTAACCCTAAATGCAGTGATGATGATGGTCACCAGTAGACAGAAACAGATAAAACAGTTGAGTTACTGAGTGACCAATTTACAATTTACAGTAACCTAGTGAGGTTACTGCTTTAACATTTGTGATAGACACTAATTTGGGGAGAAAGGTAGATGAATTGGAGGTCTCAGGATATTACAGAATCTCAATGTAAATACAGCTGTGGGATTAGATGGAATATCAGCTAGGGTTTTGCGAGAATGTGCAAGGAAACTGAGTTGGATAAAGGAAATAGCTACATGATGATTTTGCAAAGGCATTTGACAGAATATGCATGGAATTCTCTTATTCAAATTAGAACAAACTGGGATTGATATGACATTTGTTGGATAAGAGGGTAGCTGTTGGACAGATATCAAAAAGTAGTACAGCAATACCTCGCATAGTCTGGCTTCACTATAGTCCGGTTTTAAATCCTAAAAAAATTAGTACACAAAAGTATTTTTTTTTATACATAAATGTTTTTTTTTTTTCCCTTTATACAGTCGAGTTTATTTTTATGCGGTTTTAAAGTTATGCGATACGATATTTCAATTTTTTCGGGGATTCTCGTATATGTATGTACCTAGACTTGGCGACAATGTAAACTTGGCATTATGTTCAACGTCTTAATGTGTAAGCTATGTATAGTATGAGTAAGCAGTGGACATTGAATTAACTTCTATGTCTATCAGTTTTCAATGCGCAAATCTACATTAAAGTTAAGTTGATTTGTGATAATTAAATTTTAATCCCATTTAAAAAAAACAACATAATCAGTGCAAGAAAGAACATGAAAGTGATTCTGTCACCAAGAAATGTAAATGGCTCACTTTAGAACAAAAGCTCGATATAATCAAGCAGCTTCATGAAGAAGGTGCATCCTTTGCTAAAATAGGGCGTGAAAAAGGAATGGACGAGTCATCAGTTCGAAAACTTATCAAAAAAAAAAAAAAGATCAATAGAAATTGCAAATTGCTATGGTTTCTTATTTATCAAAAATGGGGACTAAAACCAGAAGCACTCGAATGGTAAATATGGAGTGGCTATTATCCATATGGATCGAAGACTTAACTCAAAAGCAAGTTCCGCTTAGTCAAATGGAAATTCAAGCCAAAGCATTAAGTCTTTACAATGACTTGAAGACTATTGATGATATAGAAAATGAAGGTGAGGGAACCAGTGAAAATTTTACAGCAAGTCGTGGGTGGTTTTTTTTTCGTTTTAATTAATGAACTGGTATTCACAATGTTCGTATTGTTGGCATATCTGCCAGTGCAGATAAAGAGGCTGCTTTAAGATATCCAAAGGAATTGAGTGAAATCATACAAAAAGGTGGCTACAAAGATGAACAAATATTTAATGTTGATGAAACGGGATTATTCTTGAAAAAGTTGCTGTCACACACTTTTATAGCAGCCAATGAAAAGTCATGCCATTGATATGAAATTTCAAAGGACCGTCTCACACTGTTATTAGGTGGAAATGCAGCAGGGGATTTCAAATTAAAACTGATGCTTGTGTACCATGCAGAAAATCCTAGAGCTCTTAAAAATGTATCAAAAAATAATCTCCTAGTGTTGTGGCGTTCAAATAAGAAAACATGGGTCACAAGAGTTTTATTTGAAGATTGGTTGTTCGCTAACTATTTTTGCCCTTCAACAGAATGTTATTGCAGAGAAAAAGGATTAGATTTTAAGATTTTTATTGATCTTAGATAATGCCCCCCAGTCATCTGACTGGTCTTTGTGATTTAAATAAAAATGCACAAATAACTTTTCTTCCACCAAATACGACGTCGGTGATCCAACCAATGGATCACAGTGTCATTGCGACATTTAAGGCCTATTACTTGTGGCGCACTTTTTTGCAAGCCATAAAAGCTACAACAGGAGAAAATGCGCCTACTTTAATGGAATTTTGGAAGAGCTACAACATCAGAAACGTTATAGAAAATATAGGCAAAGCATGGCATGAATTAACAGCAAGCAATATGAAAGCAGTATGGAAACATACCATACCACATTGCGCAAATGATTTCATTGGTTTTGAAACTCATTTTGCTGAAGTCACTAATAACATAGTGGAAATTGGACAGCAACTTGGTTTCAAAGAGTTAGATTCTGTCACCGTAATTGAGTGCATTGAATCGAACACTAATGAATTGGATAATGAAATACTTATTAACATGGATGAACAACGAGCTTATGAAGAGCGGTAGGACAACTTAGACAATGACGACTGTGTTGAAGTGCCTACATGAGAATTAACAGCTGAACAACTATCAAAAATTATTGGAATGGTTAAAACCTTGTCAGAGCATATTATGGAAGTTGATTCCAATATTGAACGTAGGCTTACAATTCACCGAATGATAAACAATGCAATTCATTGCTACATATGAAGAGAAAAAACCAAAGAAGAAAAATGTGCAGACATCGATGTTGCAATTTTTAGAGAATAAAAAATAAATTACGAAAAACATGCATGTATATTTTGTTTAATTATTTTTGATAAAGACATTTGAATTTATTAATCTCGTTTTATTTATTGAAAAACAGGGAGAATATTTTTTTTTTGGACCAATTATCATTTTTTGTATGTATTTAGTTCCTCGATTAGTCCAGTTTCAAACAGTCTGGGATATCGGTGGAACCGATTACCCAGACTATGCGAGGTATTGATGTATATGGAAGGGCAGAATTGAGGTGAAAACAGGTGATTAGCGGTGTGGTACAAGGTTCAGTTCTGGGACCGCTGTTTAATTTGTACATAATGATATAGGAAATAACCTGAAAGGAAATATTTAGTTTTTTATGATGCAAAATTAGGTAGAGTAATAGTTAATCAAGGTGATGTGGAGAGCTTGCAGGATGATTTAAATAGGCTGTCAGTATGGGCAAAAGATAATGGGTGACCGTTTAATGTGGAGAAATGTAGAGTTATGCATTTTGGGATAAATAGATTACAAGCCATGTATCATATTGATGTCACTGTATTCTGGGAAATAGATGAAGCTAGAGATTTAGGAGTGGTGGTAGACAAAGTTAAAGTTTAGAGGACATATTGCTAAGGTAGCCCATAAGATTATTTGACTATTGAAGAACACGTTAATATGTAGAGATTAGGAAGTTGTTATTCCTCTTTATAAGGCCTTGATGCACCCACATCTGGATTACTGTGCTCAAGTCTGGTTCTCACAGGTTTCTTGGGAATGAGGAAGCAGTGGAGAGAATTCAGAGGCAAGTGACCAAGATGGTGAGTGGTCTATGGAATGTTCCATGTGAGGATAGATTGAGGGTGTGTGGATTGCAGAAATTGGTTGATAGGAGAAAAAGAGGAGATATGATAGAAACATTTAAGTTTGCTTAAAGGGTTTAATAGGATTGATACAAGGGAAATATTTCGGCACTTCGCCAGAGGGGACCAGAATAAGAGGTCATCCCTGAAAGTTGAACGAAGATGTGGTTAGTAGGGGTGTGAGGACTAGATTTTTTGCTTGGTTGTGAATAAGTAAAATGGGTTGCCAGACTCAGTTGTAAGTGGTTTTTCTGGTATTGGGTTCAAGGAGATGTGTGATAGATTGTGTGGATAGATTGGGTCTTGGGCAATGAGTCTTCAGACTCCATGAAGGTGCCCATATAATAATAATAGTGTAAGCAAAGAAAATGTTCACATATAATAACTTCATGACTGGGCTACTTTGTATATAGAGGGCTAATGATTTCACATCAATTGCCTTAGTATCCCATAATGCAAGGTATATTCTTACAGTCATGTATAATGATATGCATTATAGTAAAGACCACTCACCTGATTGGTTTCACCTTTATTGAAGTATGTTAAAGTGCAGGGATACCTCTCCAAAAAACTCTGAGTGATCTACAAGATTACTCTTTATCAATTGCCTTAGTATGCCATCGATTGTGAAGTCATAAGCTTCTATATACAAGTAACCCAGTAATGAAGTTGCCTACCCTTAGATAAAGGATGAAACCAGGAATATAATTTCTTTGCATCTTTAATTTGTAGTATAACCAAGTGTAAAAACTTTCATCATCTATCTCTAATCCAGAATATTTTACTAGTAAAGTGTGACACCTTCTGACTGGAAAATATATGACTTCTGTATTACTTTAACTTTGGTATCTCTTCTGGGTCCTCTCCTACTGATGAGGTGTCAATAAAGGTTGCTACTGGTCTGGATAGTTGCCTTTCCCATAATGCATAGCATTATATATATGTGTGTAAGCATATGTGCCTTGCATTATGGGATACTAACACAATTGGTGTAAAGTCATTAGCCTTTATATATAAAGTAGCCCAGTCGTGAAGTTACTTAATGTGCAAACTTTCTTTGCTTACACTTGGATAAAGGATGAAATCATGAATATAATTTCTTGGCATCTTTCATTTATGGTATAACCAAGTGAAAAATCTTTCAACAGCTAAGTAATAAGTTGCTAGATATCATCATCATCATCAAATTCCTGCCATGTACCCTCAAGGGGTGTACAGGATATGATAGTACTAAATGAAAAATTTACATCATTACTATCTACAATTTTCCTCCAAATCAGTCTATTACTTGTCAATCCTCCAACATTACCAGATCTTATATTTCTATCATCTAAGGCACTTTGTACTGTATCAGTCCACCTATATCTTGGTCTTCCTCTGGGTCGTTTTCCTGCCAACTTGGCAGAGAACACTTGTTTTGCTAATCTTTCCTCGCCCATTTTGTTTAAGTGACCATACCACCTGAGATTAGCTCTTCTAATGCATTCCTGGATGCTGACAATGTCAAGTTCTTTCTTAATATTCTCGTTTTTAATATGATATTGCCATTCATGCCATCTGTTCACGCCTCTAATCATTCTCAGGACTCTCATATCTGCGGTCTCTAGTCTTTGGTCAAGTGTTTTACTTCTGACCCAGCTCTCAGATCCATAAGTTAAAACTGGTTTGAACACTGTCTTGTATACAGCTAATTTAGTGTTCCGACTAATTTCTTTCTTATTCCATATGAATTTATTCAATTGACTTCCCACCATACCATCTTTGCTGATTCTGTTGTCTATTTCTATATTTAATTTACCATCTTCAGTAAAATTCATGCCTAAGTAACTGAAATGTTTTACTTGTTCCACAGGTTCTCCATTCACAACACAGTTGACATTTTCAATGATTCTGCCTATTTTCATTGTCTTTGTCTTTTTATTGCTGACCTTCATACCACATCTATTACAACAGCTATTCAATTTAATCAGAAAATCTTGCAGACTTGTAGCGGATTTATTTAGAAGTATAACATCATCCGCATAAAGCAAAGAGCTGACATTAACATCTCCAATTTTGATATCATGTTTAATATCACTTTCCTTCATAATGTGATCCATATAAATAATGAATAACAGAGGGGATAATGTACATCCTTGTCTCACACCAGATTTAACATTAAACCATCTTCCTTTACTTCAATTCTAACTGCTGACTTACAACTCAAATAAAGACTAAGTATTGCTTGATATAATGCCCCATTGACACCATATAACTGTAGCGTATGGAATAGCCTCTCTCTTGGCACCTTGTCATATGCCTTTTCCAAATCGACAAAACTTAAATACAGATCTTTGTTATATCCCCATGATTTCTCCACTGTTTGTCGTAAAGTGAAGATCTGATCCTGACAGCCTCTATTTGACCTGAATCCAGCTTGTTCTTCACCAAGCTTTTCTTCCACAATTCTTCTCAACCATTTCTCAAGTATACTTGCATATATCTTACCAGGAACACTCAATAGGGATATACCTCTGTAATTCTCACATTCAGTTTTATTTCCCTTTTTATATATAGGTACTATAAGAGCTCTACTCCAATCATTGGGAATTCGTCCCTCTGTCCAGGCATTCTGAACTATGCAGTGCAGCCACTGTAAGGCTTTTATACCACCATACTTCAGTATTTCTGGTCGAATATCATCTACTCCTGCTGCCTTTCCACATTTCAAGCCTTTGATGGCTTTTTCCACTTCAAGTATGGATATGTATTCCTGACTGCATGCCTGGTCAGTGTTTTTTATCACTGTGCTGTCATCACTGCTTGTTTCATTTAGCAAATTTTCAAAGTAATTACTCCATACTTCAAGGATGTCTTTTTCTCTGTTTTCATTTCACCTTTATCATCTCTAACTCCTTTTACAGCACTCTTTCCTCCATTCCTAAGCTTCTTCAACAACCTCCAGAATATTTTGCCACCTTCTTGATATTTATTTTCTATGGTCTTGTCAAAGTCCTCCCATGACTTTTGTTTAGCTAGGTTTTACACACTGTTTAGCTTTCTTACATTTGTCTCTGTATTCTCTAAGAGCACAAGCTGACTTATTTGCCAGGAACATTTGATATGCTTTCTTCTTTTCCTTCACTGCCTCTTTAACTTCCTGTGTCCACCATGGAGTTCTAATTTTTATAGATTTGGTATTACTAGATATTGTATTACTTATTATATTTATTATTACATTGCAGTCAAGAATATTAGGTTGAATTTAAATTTTGTTAAACATGTAAATTAGTACTGAATCTGAGATTTTTACTATTTTTGTTGAATTGCTAATTCTTCTGTAGGATGCAGTATACTTCTAGTTGGGCATGCACCTTCTCTTGAATCCTG